>NC_064642.1:552454724-552757754 GCF_023864345.2 Schistocerca serialis cubense | reverse complement strand
TTCAGAGTGCCACATTTGAATACAGCTGGTCAAAATTATTTAAAACTCCGACCAGATGTAACTGATCAAAATCAAATGAAAGTTAAAGTTCACCGAATTACTCTGACTTGTCTAATTTATGCAACTCTGGTAAATCTGACAGCGAAACTCACTGTAAAATTTTTTTTAAGAACTTTCTCAACTCGTCAGTCTGGAATCTACACCAGATAGGACTCATGGAGGAACTGGAGAATGGCCAAAGAAGAACAGCTCGTTTCGTAACAGGTTTATTTAGTAAGCACGAAAGCGTCACCGAGATGCTCAGCCAACTCCACTGGCAGACTATGTAAGAGAGGCAGTCTGCATTAAGGTGTGCTTTACTGTTGTTTCGAGAAAATCAGCCAATATATTGCTGCCTCCTACGAATACATCGTCAAAACACCGCGAAGGTGAAATTAGAGACATTTGAGCTCACACGGAGGCTTACCAGCAGTCGTTCTTCCTGCAAGCCATTCGCTAGTGCAACCCTCCTCCACACGCAGTATAAGTGTAGACGTCCTAGACACCACAGGAGGGAAGGCTTGAAGGCAAAGCATGTTACCTGGATTTCTACCATCGCCAACCGCAACCGCAGGAAGTGCTTCTCGTTGTTGACCTAGAGCATGCGATGGTGCTGGGACCACACCAACTAACAATTAATCTTTGGCGATGACAACCTGACGTACTCGACTTCTGCATCTTCAAGTCGCTGCCCTTTCACATCAACGCATCCGAAATGTGTTCGCTTCAGACCATGTTCCTGTGATCTTGTACACGCAGCAGACGTCACATGGACACCAAACGTGCCATCACCACAAAAAGGATGGACAGAGACAGCTATAGAACCAAAATTTCAGATGACCTCAGCGCGTGCCGTGTCCAGTCCAGAGATGTAGACACAGAACGAGCACTTGACCTTTCTAAGCCAAGTATGCTGAACGCTACTGGAGGTGCCTCTCCTCTGAAGACGACGTGCCACGCCAGCACATCCGGCATCTAACTGAGCAACGCAACACTTTGTAGCCAAATTACAGAAGAACAGAGTTCGGCGCGAATAGCTGCGTCTACATCTCTGCAACCCCGTCACGTAAAGCTTGTTCAGCAGAATGCTACATTACATTCGCAGGGAAACTGAAGACCACAGGAACCAGGCGTAGGCAGATAGGGTCGCCACGATACGCATCACTGATGGAATGGAATGGCATGGCAGGCAACTCAACGCTTCCTGAGAGACACAGCCCGCATGCCCCTTTTATAGGTCTGGAACAGAGTTATCAATCACCTGGACGACAAAGTCGTAGATCTCGCAGATGTCTCTGACAAGGGAACCTCCCCATCGCACCCCCCTCAGATTTAGTTATAAGTTGGCACAGTGGATAGGCCTTGAAACTACGAAGAAAAAGCAAAATATACAAACTGAGTAGTCCATGTGTAAGATAAGCAACATAAAGGAGAGTGTGAGTTGAGGAGCGCCGTGGTCCCGTGGTTAGCGTGAACAGCTGCGGAGCGAGAGGTCCTTGGTTCAAGTCTTCCCTCGAGTGAAAAATTTACGTTTTTTATTTTCGCTTAATTATGATCTGTCCGTTCTTTCATTGACGTCTCTGTTCACTGTAATAAGTTTAGTGTCTGTGTTTTGCGACCGCACAGCAAAACCGTGCGATTAGTAGACGAAAGGACGTGCCTCTCCAATGGGAACCGAAAACATTTGATCGCAAGGTCATAGGTCAACCGATTCCTCACAGGAAAACACGTCTGATATATTCTATACGCCACTGGTGACGGCATGTACGTCACATGACAGGAATATGTTGTCGACCCACCTAACTTGTAAACTTGGCCAATGGGTAAAAGGATTCTTCTACCTTGCCCGATTTAGGTTTCCTTGTGGATGTGATAATCGCTCCCAAAAAAGTGATGAAGACATAAGAGTTTGTCACGTAAACTGAAAATAAAAAATTAAACGTTTCACTCGAGAGAAGACTTGAACCAAGGACCTCTCGTTCAGCAGCTGCTCACGCTAACCACGGGACCACGGCGCTTCTTAGCTCACACTCTCCTTGATGTTGCCTATATTATACATGGACTACTCAGTTTGTATATTTTGCTTATTTTTTCACAGTTCCACACAATTTCTTCCTGTTTTCTCGATTGATCTGTGTTCAGTTTTTCAAGGCCTATCGATTGTGCCAACTTATAACTAAATCTGAGGGGGGTGCGATGGGGAGGTTCCCTTGTGAGGAGAAGTTCATTGCAGTTGCAGATCCCACAGACCTTGTACATGTTCTAGTTGGTGAATGTCTTCTTCAATTCTTGGAGGCCAGAGAGGATGAAGGCCGCATTCAACCAATCTAAGTCCGCTTCTAACTTCTTCAGCTCAACCAACAGGAGTCGGGAACCAGTTACCTGTTCCATGCTGAAGCAGGCACCGCCCGCAGAAGCTGACTACCTTGCGAGTGTATTCGACACCATCCTGGAATCTGGCGAATAAACCAGCAGATTGAAAACACCCTGATATCAGTGCCATCTCTAAGCTTGGGAAAGATGAGCGATCTCCACAAAGCTACTGGCTCATTGGCTTACTTTCAGCGCTGCCGTAGATCTTTGAATGACTTTACCTACAACGACTACTACAGCATATTGAACCCGGTAGTATCATCTCAGACATGGGGTCCGGATTTGGACGTGGCCATTCTACCACACACCAGCTGCTGCGGCTCGTTCAGGAAGTTATGGCTCCTGACCGCCGCTTGTTCTTCGGTGTGATCCTTCTTGTCACCACCCACGCCTTTGATACTGTGTCGCACGAGGGCGTACTCTATACGCTCTTTATATTTTATTTATTTATTTCCTACTGTTACTCGCTGATTCGGTCGCATATCAGAAGTTTTGTTTTGACTAGTGATGGCAAGTAAGTAAGTAATACTATGATACGTCTGTGTATATACTGGTGCAGAGACGTATGCATAAAAAATACATGCAGTACCAAAATGTTTCTATTATTTTGCTGATTGTCGAATCTGAAAGCATGCAATATACTTCTAATTATATTTTTTTAAAATATGTCGATTTATTACATTCGTACAGAAGAGAGTTTTTAGGGGTTTCTCTGGCTCATATAGTACTGGATGTGAGATTTCGGACATGTCCGAAAGAACGGATACCATCTTCATGTAGTTAAGGCTAATCGGCCATTGACCTTCTTCTGTGTGGATGCACACGCATTGCTCGAACTCTTACGGGACTCGGTAAGATCGCTATCCTCTGTGCCCTCGGTGGCTCAGATGAATCCGCATCGTCCCCTACGCTCCTCGGAGTATCGGACCCCATCATCATTTATAGTATAACACACATGCTTTTGCCGGCACGGTAGCTCGGCGTGTTCGGTCAAAGGGCTGGTTGGCATCTGGAAAAAAAAAAAAAAAGAAACACTGAGTGGAAGGATCAACAAAACAAACTTGAACGGATGTCATGTGACGTCCCCAACGGCCAAACACAACGATCAACAACGAACAAAATGCAAAAAAAAAAGATGGATAGAGCGTCTGCCATGTAAGCAGGCGATCCAGGGTTCGAGTCCCAATCGAGTCACACATTTTCAACTGTCCCCGTTGATGTATGTCAACGTCTGTCGGCAGCTTAAGGTCTTGAGTTAATTATCATTACACCTATCAACCGTTTCTTCTTTCCATTTTAATGCTTTATGGCGCCTATATTTTTAATCCATCCCACATGATGATTAATTTATGATTAACATAGTCGGTAAACAGGTCATAATCAAATTCAGCCTCACTAAACGCCTCCCACGTCCCACATGTAAAAGTTCTGTGCGTCATACAGCCCCTAAATGACGTCGTCGTGTGATTCTTCAAGCCTCTTGGAAGCAGTAAGACACACGTGACGCTCAGCGTTTAAAATGCGACGGGCTTGTGGCTGTTGTAATGTCTCTGTAGCTCTTAAGGCCGCCTGAGTTTTGTAACCAAGTTCCGCCGGACATGAGATTGCTCTGAGGTTTGCTGGACTCGAGTAGCATTCGCAGCTCGAATTTTCTTAGAACCAAGGCCATAAATCAGAATTTCGAGGCTTATAGTAACAGTTCTGAATATGGTTCTCGGTCTTTCCGTCCGATTTTATTGTTGAGTCTCCAACTAAACTCTCCAGCTATGCCAGGTGATGAAGGAGCTCATATCATAAACCACACGCACAACAACATCGGACTTGCGCTGTCGCAGAATAATCTATGGACACTGCGATTCGCCGACCATCGCACCAGCGTCGTGTGCATGCACTCACGTATACAATATTTAAAATGCTAATAATACTCAAAAGATACACCTTTCTAAAATAGACTATGGTCTTCATCAAGGTTCAAGCTCTTTCCATACCATATCGGTTCACCGGTAGAGCCGTAGAAACCTAACAGAGTGAGGAAGAACTGAATAAGCATTGTATTGATTACGTTTAATGATATTACGTAGAACATATCAATCAATAAAATCATTTTCAGAAATATGAGATTAAAAAGTGAAGGAGTAAATAGGATTTCCAAAGAGTAAATATTTTTCCTTAATTTACGTAATAGTTTTCAAATCAATAAATGTCGTGTGCAACAGACTTTGTAAAGTAGCCTATCTTCTTCATCAGGGTTCAAGCTCTTTCACGCCAAATTTCATGGATATTGGTGCAGCGTTTTAGTGGTGAAAACGTAACAGACAGAACCACTTTCGCATTTATAGGATTAGTATGGGAGTATGGATTGACATGGATTAAACACGTAGAGGATTATACAAGCACGGTATTCAGTAATTTGAATCGTATTATGTAGGACATATCAAAAAATAAAATCTTTCTCAAAGATATGATAAAATTCAAAAGTCAAAGGGTAAACAGCTTTTTCTAACAGTAATTACTATTCCATATTTGACCTTCGCGTTATATTCTTCATATAACTAAATATGTTGCACTACACTAGCCTGTGTTCTTCGCCAGCTTTCAGTACTATCTCCATACCAAATTTTATCAAAATCGGTTCAGCGGTTTAGTCTTGAAAGCGTTAACAGAGTTACTTTCGCGTTTATAATATTACATGGATTTAACCTGGCAAGATCAGAGCTATCAAGAACTCTCTTATATTAAACATTTTACATTGCGTATTTTGCAGTAAGCAAGTTATTCTATATTTAGAAAACAAAGTTATAACACTACAAATTAAAGAAACACACATACGCGCATTGTTCATATTACGGTAAGATAGCTTTTCAATTATGAGTGATAGCAGCAATAGGAATGGAGAAAGAGTTGGGGCGAGAGAGGAAGAGAGCAGTGTGATAATACACAGTTAAAGAATATAAAGAAGATAAGGGAACGTGGCGTGATTCATAGAGAAATGGAAAATGGAAGAAGCATAAATGGGTGGAGAGAGTAGCATTGACTTTACTATTTGACAGAGGGGACATTCACCATATACAGGGAGACAGCTGTTGAACTAAATGAAATAAAATCGTCAGAACTTCTGAACGGTTTGCGTTAGAACGTTGAAACTGCGCGGTTGGTCGCAGGGCAGGTTGGGAAATAATGTGCGCTGTATGGTTTGTTTAGCGACAAAGCCCGCTTTCATTTGGGTGGGTTCCTCAATAAGCAAAACTGGCGCATTTGGGGGACTGAGAATCTGCATTTCACGATCGAGAAGTCTCTTCACTCTCCGTTGGTCACTGTGTCCAGTCACGGAATAATCAGTTCGATATTCATTGATGACACGGTGACTACCGAACGGTACGTGAAGGCTGTAGCTGATGTCTCGATTTATCGAATCGCGAAAGGAAGCACGCTCCGAGAAATTCTGTGATAATTTCGGAGACGCTTCCTCGCAAACGCTGCTCTATTGACGGGGAGCACACACCAGCGCGAGGGCTGTCTCGTTATACTCAACATACACTAAAGAGTGTCTCAAAAGAACGTTGTATGTAATGTGTCAAAATAAGAGATTGTAGTCTGTCGACAAAATATTTTTTATTGAAATACACATTTTACGAATTCACTTCTTAAAACTAATGTCATTTAAATCCAATCCAGCACGCCTATGGCACTCATTTAAAAGGTGAACAAAATTTTGCATGATTGTTTGGCATGTAGAGAACGGGATGGTTATCACTTCGTTAAGGATATTTTCTTTCATACACTTTAGATTTGACATATCCTCATAAGAATAAATTCATGGGACTCAACAAGACTGCGCGGGGGCCAATTTATGTCACCCTTCCTGGTGATGAATTTGCCAGGGACAATTTGACGAACTCGCAGTTTAGACGCACTGGACGTGGGTGCTGTGGCTCTCGGAGAATCGCTTGGAGCTTCATTTACCAATCCACGATCACTGCAAGACCAGTCGTCGAATCACCGTCATTGTAAAATCCTCGCACACACAACGCGCAGTCTGCTCCCGCGAAGCGTTCCATTTTAGCTAAATTCCTATAGGTCAACCAAGCGATGAACGTATCCCCCCCCCCCCTCCCCCAGATTTGTTGCGCTTACGCAAAGAGCACTTCAAATATAAACTCTCTTTCGAGACGCTCTGTGCGTGCGAGGCCGCAGCTTCGGTCATGAATGTAAGAGCGCTGAGAAGCGTTCGAGACGGGCGCACGCCCTGGCTGTGCAGCATTACTGACAAGACACTCGAGCTCACACAGACAGACGTGACTCGCGTGCGTTCTAAGCACGGTTGAAGCATGTTAAGCAGAGCCTGCTGCTCCTGCTTCGGGGATTCGCACAGAAAGTGTTGTCCCCGCTTATTGGTTTTGTCTTCTGTGTTGTCACCTCTATATGTTTATTCTTATCTTGCTGCCGGGTTTGACACTCTAGCAGCAGGTCCGGCCATCTCGTTGCCGGGCTTGAACTTGGTTGCCCAGTTCACTGACCAGCGGGTATGCCGGCGCCTGCACCGACGCATGGAATCTCGTGGCGAGCTCGCGGATGCGTCGCTTCAGCGTTGGGATTCCCGAGACATCACGTAGCTGTAGCTGCCTCATGCTGAAATCTCGGGGCAGATGCAGCGCCAGCCGGAGGGCTTTGTGTTACACCGTTTGCAGTGTCTTCGGGCGTTTTTGCCGCCTTTCCCCCCATCACGGCCGCGTACTCCAGCATTGGCCTGATGAGTGCCAGGTACAGCGTGATGCCGCAGTGTGTGAGCAGAGTTGTCGTGGGACTGAGTAGGGGGTGCAACAAGCGCATCCTTCCGAACGCTTGGCCCCTCACCTCCCGGATACGTGGTCCCCAGATGAGGCTTCAGTTCAAGGTGACGCCGAGGTATTTACGAGTGAGAAACTCTCATGACCCGCACTTGCAGCAGCGCATTTGGAATCCGCCTGCGGCTAAATACCATCGCTTGGCTTTTTGCTGCATTGAACTTGAGACGCCACTTGGTGGCTCATGCTCCGATCTGCGTGCACATAGAGCGCGTGCAGGGCGCAGTATCGTCGGCGCAGAGCGCAAGTTGAGCTCTCGGCGACGTCGCCAGTCTACAGAGAATACTGTAGGGGGCCGAGCACGGACCCCTGTGGTCCTCCCGCTCGAATGTGGGGCTCTATTGACACGACTGGCCGGCCGGAGTGGCCGAGCGGTTCTAGGCGCTTCAGTCTGGAACCGCGCGACCGCCGCGGTCCCAGGTTCGAATCCTGCCTAGGCGTGGATGTGTGTGATGTCCTTATGTTAGTTAGGTTTAAGTAGTTCTAAGTTCTAGGGGACTGATAACCTCAGATGTTAAGTCTCATAGTGCTCAGAGCCATTTGAACCATTTTTTGACACGCCTCCGAGCAGTTCCCACATGGAATGTGCACTCACTCAAGTACGCAGTCGAGTGTGCGACAAGGGTACCCCGAATAACAGCAGCTTGTACGGGAGACTATCGTGC
This sequence comes from Schistocerca serialis cubense, assembly GCF_023864345.2. Taxonomy (NCBI): domain Eukaryota; kingdom Metazoa; phylum Arthropoda; class Insecta; order Orthoptera; family Acrididae; genus Schistocerca; species Schistocerca serialis. The sequence goes on along the minus strand of NC_064642.1, from coordinate 552,749,833 downwards.
CGTACACTTTATTTATTTAATCGTATGGCTAGGACTCCCCGTCGGACAGACCGTTCGCACGGGTGCCAGTCTTTCAATTTGACGCCACTTCGTCGACCTGCAGTCGATGAGGATGATGATGATGATGACAGCACAACACCCATTCGCTGCGCGGAGAAGATTCTCCGACCCAGCCGGGAATCGAACCCGGGCACAGAGGATCGACAATCCGTCACGCTGACCATTCAGCTACTGGGGGCGGACGTGCCACACACTGTCGAAGACTTTTAAGACGTCAAGGAGTACCGCTCTAAGCTACTCGTGACGTTCCAGATCTGCCATCGCCTGCCCCACCAGTCGCAGAAGCTGGTGCTGAGTCGAGTGATCGCGGCGGAAGCCAAACTGTTCGTCAAGAAGCAGGCTGTCACTGGCGTGACGGTGCAGAAGTTTGACGTATATCCTCTCGAAGATTTTAGAGAGGAAACGCAGGAGGCCGAGCTCAAATTCCCTCGCGTTACCTATACAGGAGGAGCGGGCCGCTTACAAAACGCTTATTGATTTCTACACTGGCAAAGGCGTAATTGTCAAGCGTTCGCTTGACGTAGCATTCAATCACTCGCCGCTATCAAGTTCGCACACCTATCAACTACCTGAATTTTTCCTCGATGGGGGCTTGGCTACTTCCTTTTCAATGAAAAAAGAGCACCTTCCTGTCTACAAAACAGTGCCCACAGGAATTTTTCAAAATGTCAAAATTTAGTTTTGACGACTTACACGAGACCCTTTAAAAATTCCCACTCCTGGTGTCATCGGCTTGTAGGACTTCAGACTTGGCACAGATTCGTCATCGAGACTGCTTTAGACAAGATCAATTTTTACCTTCGACCGAAATTGATAATAGATAATCTACAGTGATATGATCAGAATCTCAGACAACCACGATTAACTCAAAAAACACTACTCCGATTAAAAACGCCACTAGTCTCTTGAATATAATGTCTAACTCATTCAGGGATGGTTTAAAGCCCAAGTGGCACATGCGGCGGCGTGGCCCACCGAATTCAGAGGGGACGCCAGAGGCGCCTCTAGTGCAAGAAGTATACAGAGGGTGTAGGTCATTAGCGTTAGATTTACTTCCAAAGGAACGGCTACAGACCGTTGATGGAAGAATGGCAGAGGGCGGGGGAGGCACGTTCGGAGCAGGACTCAAATGTCTATCTGCCTTCGCGTTACAGATTACGTGAATGGTAAGCTATTGATGAAAGATCTACAGTGAAACTTTTCAATACTTTACGTTTGAATGTAGATTTAAGTGGAGACTTAACGTTTACGAAAAATTACGTAAGTAAATTTCGTTGAATGATAAATGAAATAGCATCATGTATAACATTAGAAAATATAACGTCCAGATGAATATTAAACATTGCGTCAGTGAGAGTTATCTCCCGTAGCTTGCCACGAGTAGAGTAGTGTGGTCGATGCACAGTGACCAGTTTCCGTCCAAAGCACTGGGCGAGTTCTTCCGTTGGTTCGGAAGGGGAGGCCAACAGTGTTTGCCCCCTTTCGGCCTGTCGACGATTACAGAATCGAGGCGCATGACCTGTAGTCTTTCTCAAACAATTTGATAGAAACTTTTGGGTAAAAAAATCATTTTTGCTTTACTTGTAGCTTTGTATATCAGCTTCATGAAGATGTGCCCATCATTTCAATAATGGTCGTAGTTATTGTCATATTTGTATGGAAGCAAGACATTCGAAAAAGTTGCAATTTAAAATAAGGGTCGCTATGATGTTGCGTTTGATGCATATTACAATACATAATATGGTGCTACGTAAGAATTTTAGCTAATATGTTGAATTTTTCTGTAAACTTGTGTATAGGTCTCTATCTGTGACCAGTGTCCATAAAATTGATTCGATGTACCACACCCATTTGCGATCGCGAGCACCAGCAGTGAAATATCCACAAAGTCCCTCATATTTCATAAACGGTTTGAGATAGCGAAATGAGATTGTGGCAAATGATAGCACTCAGAGAGGAGAGTATTTTGCCGTATGGTTATTACGCACAACTTCATTATCTACCGTGTTTTTCCACTGACTAGAGACTTTTTCTATGAAAGAATTTAATTTTTAAGGGCCATCGATAATTGGTGAAAATAGAAATGCTGTAGGTTTTGGAACAACATAACAAAAGACATTACACTTTATTTTTGTACCGAGGATATATTTCTTCATAAGCTAGTGACCTTACATTTCTTCAGTTCCTCACTTAATATAATTAATAAACTACTGTTTCAGAATTCTCTCGCAATTGCCTCTGCACATATGTTACTGAGGTGACCTGTGTAAACTCTGCTGTGTTTTGGCAAAGAAGCAAATTTTAACATGGCAAGGCAAAAGAAGCAAATCTTATCATGGCAGCAAGAGAAATCTATAGATATTACTCGAAATTCGCCAGTCATGACACTTATCTGCAAGTTACAAATGGTTAACAAGCCAGATGAAAAGAAATTTCTGCGTTTGTTGCATTTTCAACGGAATTTTTTAAAGACATTAATCAAAGCAGAGATGATGGATCTTTTTTAATGATCCCCATGCAAGTGTGGGTGTGGAGGGGCTCCGCTTAATGTTTAAAAAATGCGAGCGTAGGCTTGAGATTAGAACGGCACTTTCCCTGCAGCGCTTGGCACTACCCTGCCAGTTAACCCCGCCCTAACGCATTTCCCAATGTACCCTGCCGAGTGCGCTTTTATCGGCCACAATGTTAGAATATCAAGCGAGATAGTACAATGGTTCGCACACTGGACTCGTAATCAGAACAACTGTGATCCAAATACTTGGCCTGTTATAATGATTAGGTTTTCAGTGGATCCATTACTTTGCTTCAAGCGCATACCGAAATGTTACGGCTACTTTTTTTTTCTCCTCCCGTCTCCGTCAGTGGATGATGGGTGGGGGGGTGGGGGGTGGGGGGAGGAATGGTTTTGAAATCTTCATTTATCATGCCAATTTTGAATATGCTCCGTTCACCCTAAATCACTTCAGACTAAAATAGATAGGCCATGGCCTGTGATTCCCATTATCTTATACAGACTGAGCTATTTCTTTGTACCTAATAACTTTACTGTCGATACCATGCGAGGTGGCTCAGTCACGAGGCACTGGACTCATATTCAGGACGGCGGCGGTCTTCCAGATTTACATTTTCCATAGTTTCCATAAATCGCTTAAGGGAATCTTCTGGGAATCTCATGGTCGATTTCTTTCCTCATACCTTCCCTGTCCGAGATCAACCCTTTAATGCCTGAATAAATTTATTCACGGAAGAGAAAAATTAAAAATTATGTCGCTCTATAAGCACTCGAAACGTCAGGAGCTGACAGCACTTTCTGAAGCGTTGGTAGCTTCGTGTAGAAACTGTACCTACCGGCACTGACTTCGAAAACAGTTACCCTTCCACTGATTACTGCCGCAATGGTGTGATGCGATTCCGCGACGTCCGGCCTTACGGGTTTCTCAGTCTCTAATGACCTCATAATCGAAATGAGATTAAATCCCAATTTTTCTCGATTATCTTCTTCTCAGTATCGACGAAACACTAAATGACTAAAACCATACCTAATACCTATGTACATATCTTTGAATTATAGTTCTGCTCAGGCGTATTGGGGCGGGTGGCTGTTATTGCACCGTTGCCAGATCGTTAGTCAGTAGTCACTTGCACCTCTGTTACTCTTAATACTTTCTGCGTTGGTCAAAACCAATGTAATTACTTTTTTGTGGAGAAATGTTGATTTAGACTGTCAGTCATATCGTTATGGAGCAATGATGTTTACATTATTTGAATTTAAAAGCATTTCGACATATGTATTCCCAGGTATCTGAACATTTCTAGTAATTTATTGATTCTGCATTTACAGCTGCCACCAACTTATTAAAAGTCCGTCATCAACCGGCACTATGTAGGTCTCATTCGCCATCCTTCATTTGACATCCTCTTTCCACAAAGGCCTTCAAGAAACTTCTCTCTGCATTAAGCTCTCCAGCTACACACAACTGTGTTGCACATGATACTTTTCTGATGTCATCTACACAGTAGGACTGTTGATATTTTTAAAAATATCGGGGATCCGATATATCGATATCTAAACGATATCGTTATCGGCTCAACACATTTCGAAAAAGTATCGCTCTGTCGACGGAGAAAAATGAGGTAACGGCCTACAGAAATATCGGCTGCATGTTGTAAATATATTGTCTCTTTTGGAGCCGTATATTTAAGTATTGATTTATTACTAGACGTTCTGTAAATCAACACGCTAGCAGCCTGCTTATCCCCCTCAGAGCAAGAAATGAAAGGAAAAAGATACACGTTTACGCTTGGCGATAACCACTTTGCTAGACCGAGCGAGGTGGCGCAGTGGTTAGCACACTGGACTCGCATTCGGGAGGACGACGGTTCAATCCCGTCTCCGGCCATCCTGATTTAGGTTTTCCGTGATTTCCCTAAATCGTTTCAGGCGAATGCCGAGATGGTTCCTTTGAAAGGGCACGGCCGATTTCCTTCCCAATCCTTCCCTAACCCGAGCTTGTGCTCCGTCGCAAATGACCTCGTTGTCAACGGGACGTTAAACGCTAACCACCACCACCACTTTGCTAACAATGGTAACTGCAGGCGAGTGGCTCAATGAAACTTGTCCGATGGCTATGTCGTTCGGTTGCAGCGAGTACTGTTTGTATAAAGCGTTTATTTTGCATTTTGTTTACGACCTTCCACTAAGGAAGGGATTCTATTTGTGTTTATCTGCTCTGCATAGTAACTAACAGTTCTTGATAAAACTTTACGTAGTTTTCGTGTTAGATTTCTTAGTGTTTTCTTGATCGTTTAGAACAGAAAGCGCCCTAAAACCGTCTTTTGTTTGTTTCGCGGCCGTTAGCCACTAGTCACTTGAATCAGCAGTTGTCTTGTGACAGCCAGAGCGAGAGCACCAGCAGCAGCGAGTACTGTTTGTATAAAGCGTTTTTGTACTTATTTGCTGCGCTTAGCTTTTAAATAGTTTTTCTGGGAAAACCTAGCGTAGTTTTCGCGCCTCGTATTTCAGTGAGTGTTTCTTGATTATCAGAGTAGCTCATCAGAAGATTATCTTGGGAATTTGTCACCGTATAGAGTAGGGTAAACATAGTCATGTGTAGGGACTGTGGTTGTTGTGAGCGGACGCAAGCAGAATTGGCCACTCTTCGGGGGCAGGTGGAGGCTTTGTCTGTTAGGCTCATCGAGCTCGAGGCGCAGGCGTCGGCTCGTAGTGGCGTTGGGGCAACTGTGGTGAGACCTATGCCTACTTCGGTGGCCTTGGAATCACATGGAACCCCTGATGTCGCTGCGTCTTCCGGCAGTGAGCATCTTACCGGTCAGCCATCACTCCAGGGTGAATGGCGGACAGTGGTGGGCTCGCGCGTGCCTGGCCGAAAGGCGAAGGTGGGATCTGGCCGCGTGGCAGCTGCCTTACCCCTTTCCAACAGGTACGGGGTGCTTCCTAGTGGTGATGACATCGTTTCCGAGCCACCACAGGATGCCTCGCCTGTTGGGCCAGTGGCCGATTCTCCGGCAAGGTCCCGACAGTCACAGAGGGCGGGCCTATTAGTTATAGGGAGCTCCAACGTTAGGCGGGTTATGGAGCCCCTTAGGAAAATAGCGGGTAGGTCGGGGAAGAATGCCAGTGTGCACTCGGTGTGCTTGCCGGGGGGTCTCGTCCGTAATGTGGAGGAGGCCCTTCCGGCAGCTATTGAACGCACTGGGTGTGACCGGCTGCAGATAGTAGCACATGTCGGAACGAATGACGCCTGCCGCTTGGGTTCTGAGGCCATCCTTGGTTCCTTCCGGCGGCTGGCTGATTTGGTGAAGACAACCAGCATCGCACGCGGAGTGCAAGCTGAGCTTAATATCTGCAGCATAGTGCCCAGAGTTGATCGCGGTCCTCTGGTTTGGAGCCGTGTGGAGGGTCTAAACCAGAGGCTCAGACGACTCTGCGACTATAATGGTTGCAAATTCATTGACCTCCGTTATTGGGTGGAGAACTGTAGGGCCCCCCTAGACAGGTCAGGCGTGCACTACACACCGGAAGCAGCTACTAGGGTAGCAGAGTACGTGTGGCGTGCACACGGGGGTTTTTTAGGTTAGAGGGACCCCCCCTTGGGCGAAACGATAAACGATAAAATACCTGACGGCTTACCAGAGAGGACATTATCATCGTTGATAAAGAACGTCCGTCCTCAGAGACCAAAAACAGGAAAAGTCAACGTAATATTGGTAAACTGCAGGAGTATCCAGGGCAAGGTTCCTGAATTAGTATCTCTTATTGAAGGAAATAGTGCGCATATAGTATTAGGAACGGAAAGTTGGTTAAAACCGGAAGTGAACAGTAACGAAATCCTAGACACAGAATGGAATATATACCGCAAGGATAGGATAAACGCCAATGGTGGAGGAGTATTTATAGCAGTAAAGAATTCAATAATATCCAGTGAAGTTATTAGCGAATGCGAATGTGAAATAATCTGGGTTAAGTTAAGTATCAAAGGTGGGTCAGATATGATAGTCGGATGCTTCTATAGACCACCTGCATCAGCAACCGTAGTAGCTGAGCGCCTCAGAGAGAACCTGCAGAACGTAGTGAAGAAGTTTCGTGATCATACTATTGTAATAGGGGGAGACTTCAATCTACCAGGTATAGAATGGGATAGTCACACAATCAGAACTGGAGCCAGGGACAGAGACTCTTGTGACATTATCCTGACTGCCTTGTCCGAGAATTACTTCGAGCAGATAGTTAGAGAACCAACTCGTGAAGCTAACGTTTTAGACCTCATAGCAACAAATAGACCGGAACTTTTCGACTCCGTGAATGTAGAAGAGGGTATCAGTGATCATAAGTCAGTGGTTGCATCAATGACTACAAGTGTAATAAGAAATGCCAAGAAAGGAAGGAAAATATATTTGCTTAACAAGAGTGATAGGGCACAAATCGCAGAATATCTGAGTGACCACCATCAAACGTTCATTTCTGAGGAAGAGGATGTGGAACAAAAATGGAAAAAATTCAGAAACATCGTCCAGTACGCCTTAGATAAGTTCGTACCGACTAAGGTCCAAAGCGAGGGGAAAGATCCACCGTGGTATAACAATCATGTACGAAAGGTACTACGGAAACAAAGAAAGCTTCATCATAGGTTTAAGAGTAGTCGAATCATAGCTGATAAGGAAAAGCTGAACGAAGCGAAAAAGAGCGTAAAGAGAGCAATGAGAGAAGCATTCAACGAATTCGAACATAAATATTGGCAAACAATCTAAACAAGAACCCTAAAAAGTTTTGGTCATATGTAAAATCGGTAAGCGGATCTAAATCCCCTATTCAGTCACTCGTTGACCACGATGGCACCGAAACAGAGGACGACCGAAGAAAGGCAGAAATACTGAATTCAGTGTTCCGAAACTGTTTCACTGCGGAAAATCGTAACACGGTCCCTGACTTCAGCCGTCGCACGGACGCCAAAATGGAAAATATTGAAATAAACGATATCGGAATTGAAAAACAACTGCTATCACTTAGTAGCGGAAAAGCATCCGGACCAGACGAGATACCCTTAAGATTCTACAGTGATTATGCTAAAGAACTTGCCCCCTTTCTATCAGCAATTTATCGTAGATCGCTGGAAGAACGTAAAGTACCTAGCGACTGGAAGAAAGCGCAGGTCGTTCCCATTTTCAAGAAGGGTCATAAATCAGATGCGAATAATTATAGGCCTATTTCGCTTACGTCAATCTGTTGTAGAATAATGGAACATGTTTTGTGTTCTCGTATTATGACGTTCTTAGATAATACAAATCTCCTTCATCATAACCAACATGGATTCCGCAAACAGAGATCATGTGAAACTCAGCTCGCCCTATTTGCCCAAGAAATTCACAGTGCCGTAGACACTGGCGAGCAGATTGATGCCGTATTCCTGGACTTCAGGAAGGCATTTGATACGGTTCCGCACTTACGTTTAGTGAAAAAAAATACGAGCTTACGGAATATCGGACCAGGTTTGTGATTGGATTCAGGATTTCCTAGAAGAAAGAACACAACATGTCATTCTTAACGGTTCAAAATCTGCAGATGTAGAGGTAATTTCGGGAGTACCGCAGGGAAGCGTGATAGGACCTTTATTGTTTACAATATACATAAATGACTTAGTTGACAACATCGGTAGCTCCGTGAGGCTATTTGCAGATGACACGGTTGTCTACAAGAAAGTAGCAACATCAGAAGACTCGTACGTACTCCAGGAGGACCTGCAGAGGATTAATGCATGGTGCGACAGCTGGCAGCTTTCCCTAAACGTAGATAAATGTAATATAATGCGCATACATAGGGGCAGAAATCCATTCCAGTACGATTATGCCATAGGTGGTAAATCATTGGAAGCGGTAACGACCGTAAAATACTTAGGAGTTACTATCCGGAGCGATCTGAAGTGGAATGATCACATAAAACAAATAGTGGGAAAAGCAGGCGCCAGGTTGAGATTCATAGGAAGAATTCTAAGAAAATGTGACTCATCGACGAAAGAAGTAGCTTACAAAACGCTTGTTCGTCCGATTCTTGAGTATTGCTCATCAGTATGGGACCCTTACCAGGTTGGATTAATAGAAGAGATAGACATGATCCAGCGAAAAGCAGCGCGATTCGTCATGGGGACATTTAGTCAGCGCGAGAGCGTTACGGAGATGCTGAACAAGCTCCAGTGGCGGACACTTCAAGAAAGGCGTTACGCAATACGGAGAGGTTTATTATCGAAATTACGAGAGAGCACATTCCGGGAAGAGATGGGCAACATATTACTACCGCCCACATATATCTCGCGTAATGATCACAACGAAAAGATCCGAGAAATTAGAGCAAATACGGAGACTTACAAGCAGTCGTTCTTCCCACGCACAATTCGTGAATGGAACAGGGAAGGGGGGATCAGATAGTGGTACAATAAGTACCCTCCGCCACACACCGTAAGGTGGCTCGCGGAGTGTAGATGTAGATGTAGATGTAGATGTAGATACCGGATTTTTCTGGACCGCTTTGTGTCCCTGTTTTTTCACTTCTGTCTACGCCAGCGACCTAGCAGTTGCAGTGACAAAATTTCGTGCTGAAGTTAAACGTTGCAGTTTCCCGCACACGTGTCGAACGATCTTGCCATTTAGATTTTTGTTCATCGGTTTTAGAAACTGTTTTTGAAGAATGCCGACGTGAAGAAATAGCACACTAGCTGTATTAAAATTGTTTTCTTTAAAGCAATTGGTGTGCTATTTCTTCACATCGGATATCTTGTTATTCCAATCACACCGACACCCCCCAGTGAAATAGGACTGCTTCTTTGTGCCATCTATATTTGCTTCACACATTCAACCAAAAAACACTGAACGTTATGAAAACTTGAAAAATAGTAAGGCTCCTTCACACAGTGAAAGTAAAATCATGTTCTGCTACAACTTCAAAAGAACAACATCAAAAATGTATAGAAAATTGCGAAAAAATATAAGATAAAATAAAAATATTCCCCCTCAATATTGCTGTTTTGATATGGAAATATCGGTGGATGTAATGTCACAGGTGTATATCGATACCTTTTAGGAAAAGTATCGATTCATCGATATCTTGTCAACTACTCTACTACACAGTACCGTTAGGTCCCTCGTGAGAAACTTAAGCGAAGTCTTTGAGGACTATTGCTTTAGCCATTGACAAAGATTTGCTTGAGATATGTATGTAAAGCGTTCATCTACTGATCTTCGAAGCATTGCAGAAAATATGTCGACATGAAGTGAAGTTTCGTGTATTAGCTACGGTCTTCATTCACTTCTAAACTCACTAATACAGTACTATGTTTCTTCTTTGACTAGGGGGTGACTAAGCAAAGCACTTACCGGCATTCTCTTTACCATGGGAGTGAACTCTCTTAAGTCATATAGATTGCGCGGAAAGTAGGTACTTAAGGAAAAGAACGCGTGAATATAGTTTCGTGTGCCTCGGGCATGGATGTCTGTGATGTCCTTAGGTTAGTTAGGTTTAAGTAGTTCTAAGTTCTAGGGGACTGATGACCTCAGATGTTAAGTCCCATAGTGCTCAGAGCCATTTGAAAGCCATAGTTTCGTGAATACTGACATAGTCTCTCTATTTCAGAGTTCCAAGGACAGCCGGTTTCCCGTGACGGGGGAAAGGTAAGGAAAATTATTTATTTCGTACTATGAAACCAACACCTCTAGCATAAATATAGCAATGAGGCTGACCTTTCTTAGTTCTGTGGCCACGCAGTCTTTCGTGTAGCAGAAATCTGGGATCGTCAATGTGGTACCAAACGGCTTTGTTAGCCAGTGCAGAGTCCGTGACAACTGCAGCAGAAGCTCTGTTTTTGCACTCCGATCTCTATAACACAAAAAGTAGATTCCCTTACAGGCTACGAATATATCTTGAACGATAACCAGCTTCACCAACACAGGGAAGTTTTTCGGGATAAATCCATTACCAGCATTAATATTTCTGGGTGATGTTATTTATTTTTGTACATATTACTCAAGGGTGCCCATACGATGGTTTGTACCGGGGGGTGTGGTGGTGAGGGGAGGGGGTGGGGAGAATAGCTAGACCTGGGTGTGCCGTATTTTTAATAGTTTGGAACACGAATGGTGACTTGTAAGTAGCCATAAAGGAGTTCCAGTTCCGACCTTGTTAAAAACCTGCATAATGACCACCTCTAAACCATTTTCTTAAAAAAAAAAACAAAAAAACACGAGACTACATTGTATTTTATCGTTTCCCTGAGACTGAGAGATGCGGCGGGGAGGAGGGACGGTGCGGCGCCAGGCCCCCTCCCCCCCTCTCCCCCCCCCTCTCCCCCCCTCCCCCCCTCCCCCCAATCCCCCCCCCCCCCCCTCACCCAATGTATGGGCGCCCATGTACTTATTCAGTTATTGTTTCAGTTCGAATGTGGTTGGCTATCGATAGTCGGAACGCGATAGCAGCTCAAACAATATCTACATCTACATTTATACTCCGCAAGCCACCCAACGGTGTGTGGCGGAGGGCACTTTGCGTGCCACTGTCACTACCTCCCTTTCCTGTTCCAGTCGCGGATGGTTCGCGGGAAGAACGACTGTCTGAAAGCCTCCGTGCGCGCTCTAATCTCTCTAATTTTACATTCGTGATCTCCTCGGGAGGTATAAATAGGGGGAAGCAATATATTCGATACCTCATCCAGAAACGCACCCTCTCGAAACCTGGCGAGCAATCTACACCGCGATGCAGAGCGCCTCTCTTGCAGAATCTGCCACTTGAGTTTATTAAACATCTCCGTAACGCTATCACGGTTACCAAATAACCCTGTGACGAAACGCGCCGCTCTTCTTTGGATCTTCTCTATCTCCTCCGTCAAACCGATCTGGTACGGATCCTGATGTTGATCGAATAAGATAAGCTTGTCGCTGACTACCAACAATGGGCTACAGGGGAGCAATGTTGGAGCTTCCAGCGTTCGTAGTGCTGTATTTCGTTATAGGATATGATACGGTGTCGGCGGAGCTTCCAGCGTTCGTAGTGCTGTATTTCGTTATAGGATATTTTTTCTGTTGTAAAGATCTGATGATTTGATTAATGATTGAACAGAGCATGATAGAACCGGGTTGCAAATATGACTACACTTTTGAGTACACATACCTGATTGTAAAAGAGCAAGGTATGATTATCTACTTGTCCTTACCCAATTCATGATATCAATTTTCTTCCTTTTCTGATTTCGTTTATCAAAAATGCATAGGCCTAAGCTACAGAAAACGACAAAATTCGTATCTGCCCAATACACCACTAAATTCATTACTAACAGCGTGATTTACCAAATGCTGATGACAATAGTATCTTTAGTTCTTATGGAGACTTTTCTTTGAAGAAATAATCTGGATTTACTATATGCAGAAACCACATGAACGTCAGGATTCAACGGTGTTAAAAAGTGTTTGTGTCAATACTGAAATAGCTTGTTTGGAAGACAGCGTTTTGCTCCTTCAGTCAAAGATTTAATTGTGGCTGGAAACCTAGTATTTGAAAAGATATTCGTATTCGAAGTTTTCGTGTTCCAGGGTGTTTCAGTCTTAGAACGTAATTCTTTTCAAAAAGTTGAGCCATTGTTTTGTAGACCTGACTAGTCCGTTTCTGAAAATGTATTCTTTCACCAAAAATAACGTGTTACTTTGTTAATTATTCAAGTTAGATGAATTCACTTTCTCGACAGTTTGTAGCGAGCATTGAGAATCCCCGTGCACATCAAAAACTTCAGTCGCATATAGTAGCATTTATCATTTTGTCTTCTTCTAATTACATAGATATTACTTAAGCTGATTTCACTACCTGTTTTATCTTTGTCCCTTTGAATGTTCCTGCTCTTACGTTAATATCTAAAATAGCATTTTACCAGTTTTTAATGTCTGTAATAGCCATGACCCCGTGGTCTAGGGGCAGCCGGCACGGTAGCTCAGCGTGTTCGGTCAGAGAGCCGGTTGGCCTCTGTAATAAAAAACAGAGTGGAAGGATCAACCACCGAACTTGAACAGGCTGTCTTGCGACGTCCGCAACGACCAAACACAACGATCAATAACGAACAAAAAAAAGGGGGGGGGTAGCGTCTTTGATTCATAATCAAAACGTCTTCGGTCCCGGGTTCCATCCCCGCCACTGCCTAAATTTTGATAAATAATCAGCATTGGCGGCCGAAGACTTCCGGCATAAGAAGTCAGCCTCATTCTGCCAACGGCCTTGTCAAAGAGGGCGGAGGAGCGGATAGAGGTTCAGAGCACTCTCTTGTCCTAGGGGTGGGAAATTGCCCCTAAAGGCGGAAGAATCAGCAATGATCAACGACATGAGGATGCAGAAGGCAATGGAAACCACTGCATTAAAGACACGTAACGTGTATCCACAGGACATGTGGCCTGTAATTGAAGAAGTGTCATGATGATCTCTCCATTGGCGAAAGATTCCGGAATAGTCCCCCATTCGGATCTCCGGGAGGGGACTGCCAAGGGGGAGGTTACCATGAGGTTCAAGAATCACAAGAGGAGGAGGTATACTTGGAAAAGGCCGGGAGATATGGGAAGATTTCAATTAGATTACATCATGGTCAGACAGAGATTCCGAAATCAGATGCTGGATTGTAAGGCATACCCAGGAGCAGATATAGACTCAGGTCACAATATAGTAGTGGTGAAGAGTAGGCTGAAGTTCCTGACATTAGTCAGGAAGAATCAATACGCAAAAAGTGGGATACGGAAGCACTAAGGAATGACGAGATACGTTTGAAGTTCTCTAAAGCTATAGATATAGCAATAAGAAATAGCGCAGTAGGCAGTACAGTTGAAAAGGAATGGACATCTCTAAAAAGGGCCATCACAGAAGTTGGGAAGGAAAACATAGGTACAAAGAAGGTAGCTGCGAAGAAACCATGGATAACACAAGAAATACTTCAGTTGATTGATGAAAGGAGGAAGTACAAGCATGTTCCGGAAAAATCAGGAATACAGAAATACAAGTCGCTGAGGAATGAAATAAATAGGAAGTGCAGGGAAACTAAGACAAAATGGCTGCAGGAAAAATGTGAAGACATCGAAAAATATATGACTGTCGGAAGGACAGACTCAGCATACAGGAAAGTCAAAACAACCTTTGGTGACACTAAAAGCAACGGTTGTAACATTAAGAATGCAACGGGAATTCCACTGTTAAATGCAGAGGAGAGAGCAGACAGGTGTAAAGAATACATTGAAAGCCTCTATGAGGGTGAAGATTTGTCTGATGTGATAGAAGAAGAAACAGGAGTCGATTCAGAAGAGATAGGGGATCCAGTATTAGAATCGGAATTTAAAAGCGCTTTGGAGGACTTACGGTCAAATAAGGCAGAAGGGATAGATAACATTCCATCAGAATTTCTAAAATCATTGGGGGAAGTGGCAACAAAACGACTATTCACGTTGGTGTGTAGAATATATCAGTCTGGCGATATACCATCTGACTTTCGGAAAAGCATCATCCACACAATTCCGAAGACGGCAAGAGCTGACAAGTGCGAGAATTATCGCACAATCAGCTTAACAGCTCATGCATCGAAGCTGCTTACAAGAATAATATACGGAAGAGTGGAAAAGAAAATTGAGAATGCGCTAGGTGACGATCAGTTTGGCTTTAGGAAAAGTAAAGGGACGAGAGAGGCAATTCTGACGTTACGGCTAATAATGGAAGCAAGGCTAAAGAAAAATCAAGATACTTTCATAGGATTTGTCGACCTGGAAAAAGCGTTCGACAATATAAAATGGTGCAAGCTGTTCGAGATTCTGAAAAAAGTAGGCGTAAGCTATAGGGAGAGACGGGTCATATACAATATGTACAACAACCAAGGGGGAATAATAAGAGTGGACGATCAAGAACGAAGTGCTCGTATTAAGAAGGGTGTAAGACAAGGCTGTAGCCTTTCGCCCCTACTCTTCAATCTGTACATCGAGGAAGCAATGATGGAAATAAAAGAAAGGTTCAGGAGTGGAATTAAAATACAAAGTGAAAGGATATCAATGATACGATTCGCTGATGACATTGCTATCCTGAGTGAAAGTGAAGAAGAATTAAATGATCTGCTGAACGGAATGAACAGTCTAATGAGTACACAGTATGGTTTGAGAGTAAATGGGAGAAAGACGAAGGTAATGAGAAGTAGTAGAAATGAGAACAGCGAGAAACTTAACATCAGGATTGATGGTCACGAAATCAATGAAGTTAAGGAATTCTGCTACCTAGGCAGTAAAATAACCAATGACGGACGGAGCAAGGAGGACATCAAATGCAGACTCGCTTTGGGAAAAAGGCATTTCTGACCAAGAGAAGTCTACTAATATGAAATACCGGCCTTAATTTGAGGAAGAAATTTCGGAGGATGTACGTCTGGAGTACAGCATTGTATGGTAGTGAAACATGGACTGTGGGAAAACCGGAACAGAAGCATTTGAGACGTGGTGCTATAGACGAATATTGAAAATTAGGTGGACTGATAAGGTAAGGAATGAGGAGGTTCTACACAGAATCGGAGAGGAAAGGAATATGTGGAAAACACTGATAAGGAGAAGTGACAGGATGACAGGACATCTGCTAAGACATGAGGGAATGACTTCCATGGTACTAGAGGGAGCTGTAGAGGGCAAAAACTGTAGAGGAAGACAGAGATTGGAATACGTCAAGCAAATAATTGAGGACGTAGGTTGCAAGTGCTACTCTGAGATGAAGAGGTTAGCACAGGAAAGGAATTCGTGGCGGGCCGCATCAAACCAGTCAGTAGACTAATGACCAAAAA
Organism: Schistocerca serialis cubense; assembly: GCF_023864345.2. Classification (NCBI taxonomy): domain Eukaryota; kingdom Metazoa; phylum Arthropoda; class Insecta; order Orthoptera; family Acrididae; genus Schistocerca; species Schistocerca serialis. Next base: position 552,734,435 of record NC_064642.1, on the reverse strand, counting down.
AAAAATAATATCCGCGCCTATAAATAGGTGTCGCGCACGTAGTCAGTCTGTCAGTCTAGGTTCCATCATACCATCATAAAGTTTTCAGTCAGTGGTGGGCTAGCATTCAAACACTTCAGACACTACCGTATGTTATTCGTTTTATTTAAGTATTCAGTGTTCCATAATTAAAATGTAAAATTAGTATGTCTGTTGCGATTACATATTCAAAGTTTATAGCTGTTACCTCACAATCTGCTAGTGAATTTCTAAAATGTACAGTTAGTTCGTTGATATTTGCCACTCCCGAAATTTGGAAACTTCTTCAAGCAGATAGAGTTTACTGACTTCTGTTAAAATCTTGAGTCTCCTGTAGCTAACAAAACTGGTCGTCGAACTAAACTGTGCATTAATAAATGCGAAGAGAAATGAAAACCAGTTTCTTTTGTGTTGTGCTTCTGATTTAATAACAGTTTGCCGCCGTCCGTAACGACAGGAACAAGATTATAACAGAAATTCTATCAGACAGAGGCATATGAACCAGGTCGGTACCAGTTTTAATGGTTCCTCGTGCCGCACAAGTGTTGTGTGCTTCACTGTGAATCTTGGCGAGACGCTGGGAAACAAATGAACAAATAAAATAACATTCGGGACGTAAATATTACTGTTCTTGTATTACAATCTTCATTATCCATTTCATTAGGTAGCAGTAGTTTATTTGACGAGGAATAATAGGGGGGAAGAATACTACGGACCACGAGGGGCGTCGTACCAGCAGTCAGTCAATATGCACGTTTTCGCCTCTGACTATTGATAATGGATTTATCTGAAACATGTCTGGGTATCCACAAATAACGTGCTCATGTTGTCTTTTGCTTTTTGAGGTCTCTCTTCAGCAATCACAATTTCACAAGTAATACGGCAGTTATGCCATCTTTTGCAGTAGTATAAAGTCGTATTTGGACCAAACGCATTTCGCTTTATTTAAAAGCATAATCGGTGGCTGTTGTGTACACAGTTCCTCATAGTCAGCGCGTACACCACTTTCCCACTGGAGCGCGCCCCACTAAGCACAACAGCGCAGGCGCAGCGCTCGTCCATCTCCGCATTACGAGATGGCGCTGCCTTAGAGACGGACCAAATTGTGCTTCCTCCGATCCGCGTATTAATATGTAACGCAGCCAATGAGATTGCTGCTGACGTAGAACCTTTTCCCCTCGCGGATCACACTCGCACAGTGATACCTGAACGCGCGAGGTATTATAACGAGTGCACAGACCTCCGATTAGTCAGTCCGCATTTGTCTACACCAGTCTGTACCCGTCTGTACCCGTCTGCATTAGTCTGTACCAGTCTATAGTCAAGTTTCAGTCTGCACCTAATAAGATTATCATATTCAAGTACATAGCCATGAAGATAAATGTATAGACACTTTGTCAAGTATCAGAGATATGTGAGAATAAGATTAACGTACCAAGACCAAAGGAACTTCAGATTGTCAATTGTAAATAGCATCCAGAATCAAGTTACGTAATGTTTATGCTTGTTATTATTTTAATAAATGTGTGTGAAAATTAATCAAGTTCTGTTTAAAGTTGTTCACCGTCAATCTGCTACTCTAAGCGTGCAAGTGGCATTTCTATCGTCTGACCTAACGACAGAAGATAAACACGCCACAATAAGACCACGAGACATATTACTGACACTCGCCTACTTCGTTAGAGCGACAAGTCAAATAATCTGATGGTGTGTGGACGGAAGGTCTTACAGTACGCACACCACAGTGGCGTTTGTAACAATCATAGTTTTTTCATAAATTGGTTGAACGAGATCACAAACAGTTCGCATGTTTAAAATTACTAGTTTTTGGTACTAACATTTTTTGGCTTTAATTATTTCCGTGTGCGGCTAGTACAGCGCAGTGTTAAAAATCGTACATCTGTGTGTAGGATGCTTTTAAATAAATCGAAACGCGTCTGGTTCAAATAAGACTCTTCAGTCGCAAAAGACGACACAACAGTCATATTACTTATAAAATACTGGTGCACCTATGTAGTGTTTGTGAAGATGTCATTCATAAAACACAGCGTTAGATTTTCCTTTCTTGAGTCGTCACTCTTCTGATTGGTTTGATGCGGCCTGCCACGAATTCATCTTCTGTGCCAACCTCTTCTCTCAGATTAGCACTTCGAACCTACGATCTCAATTACTTGCTGGCTGTATTCCAGCCTCTGTCTTCCTCTACAGTTTTTACCCTCTACAGCTCCCTGTAGTACCATCAAAGGATATTCCGTAATGTCTTATGTCCCTTCTTCTTGTTAGTGTTTCCGATTTAATCCTTTCCTCTCCGATCCTGCGCAGAACCACCTCATCCCTTACATTATCAGTCCACCTAACTTTTCAACATTCGTCTGCAGCACTACATCTCAAATGCTTCAATTCTCTTCTGTTCCGGTTTTCCCTCAGTCCATGTTTAACTACCATACAATGCTGCGCTCCAAACTTACATCCTCAAAAATTTCTTCCTCAGATGTTTGATACTAATAGGCTTTTCTTGCCCAGGAATGCCCTTTTTGCCAGTGCTTATCTGTGTTTGATGTCCTCCTTGCTCCATCTGTCATTGGTTATTCCTTAACTTCGTGTACTTCTGACCATCAATCCTCATGTTAAGTTTCTCGCTGTTCTTATTTCTGTTACTTCTCATTACTTTCATCTTTCTTCGATTTATTCTTATTCCATATTCTGTACTCATTACACTGTTTATTCCACGCAGCAGATCCTGTAATTCTTGTCACTTTCATTCATGATAGCATGATAGCATCAGCGCATCATATCACTGGTATTCTTTCACCTTGAATTTTAATTTTACTCCTGAACCTTTCTTTTATTTCCATCATTGCTTCTTCGATGTGTAGACTGATCACTAACGGTGAAAGACTACATTCCCGTCACACACTCTTCAATGTGAGCGCTTCGTTTTTGATCTTCCACTCTTATTATTCCCTCTGGGTTCCTGTACATTTTTGTATCCCGCCTGGAAGGCGGCGCATGGGTCTGCTCCTGTAGTCTGCAAAATAGGCCGAATGAAGGAAGCGAGTAGGAGCAGGAGAGGTAAGGCACTTCGGTACTGCATGTAAAGTAAAAGCACATTTAATAGAGAATATTAGTAAATGACATGGACTTAACTTAGGCTTGATGAGCACGTGGGTGCGAAGCTGTTCATTTATAAAAGCTAACAGTACTATTAGTTAAACTATCACTGAAGGAACAAAGGAAAAGTCTGTAATGGCAATAAAATTGTCATTTTATTTGGTTGCAGGTACTTTGTCAGGCCTTCAGCCATGTATTAATATTGTCTGTTTTATGTTTAGTGTATGGCCTTCAGCCGAACTTCATAACAACTTTAAGATTAGGCCTTCAGCCATGTTTCATTGAAAATTCTTGTTCTGTATTTAGGCTTTCAGCCGCGTTTGTTGCAGAATTTGTGGCTTTAATATATAAATCCTTGTCTGTGTGGTTTCTCTTTAATTATCTTGAATTCTTGAAACGGCCTTCAGCCGTGTTCTGTAGATGTATATCTTAAGGTTGTCTACAATTATTCGTGAGTAATTGATTGGGCCTTCAGCCAACAAGATACTTCAAGTTTTCTTAAGATGTTTTTCTGTTGTACTGTGTAAAAGCTTATCTTTAAAGTCTCTCTTTTATTATGTAAAGTATGTAAAGAATTTTTTTTTAATCGGGCTTTCAGTCGAAGAATTAACATGAATTATCCTAAATACGGCCTTTAACCGGAATTTGTAAATGCTTAGCTTTTAAAGCACTTTCTTAGCTGATCTGAAATATTATGTCGGCCTTTAGCTGAGAAGATGCTTTAATTTTACTTAAGTAAGGCCTTCAGCCGTTACTCTAAATCCTGTTGTTTTAAAAGCAATAATTTAAACTTATTTTGGAGAAATTACTTGGGTCCTCAGCCGCGAAATGATCTTTGTTGTTTTAAAGAGAAAACTGTCCATTGATTTGAGGAATAAAGTTGTGTGTATTCTTGTATGACTAACAGTAATTGACCTTGGCCCCTTTCCACAAACTGGTCCGCTCTGTCCTGCGAAACCAGATTTCATGGAGGGTGCAGCAAGAATGCAGTTCGTTCTTGTACGGTGTATGAGGGTCAGTGAATAATTAAAGAGACAAATTGGTCTGGAGAAAAAAGCGTTTATTTTTACAAAACAATAATTTTTCTACTTTTCAACTTAGTCCCGTCGAACATTTACGCACTTGTTCCAACGGGCTACAAGCTTTTTTACTCCGACTGCAAATAACTCTTTATATTGATATTTGAACCAGTTTCCCCACAAACTTTTTCATGTCCTTGTCCTGGAACCTCTTCCCACGTAATGCCTCCTTCAGTGCACCACACAAATGGAAATCACTAGGTGCTAAATCAGGACTGTAAGGGCAGTGTGCGATTTGCAGGGGGGGATTTCCCCCCCCCCCCCCCCCACTGCACCAGACCATCCCCTCCTCTGGTTTTAGTTTATGCATCCCAACCTGGGATGTTTATTTCCCACGCACTGGAGTAAAACTTTACATATAATTTAAATTTGCGGAGCCGAACGCTGAAAGTTTTTAATACAGTCTTACTATTAATACTATTAATATGTTTGCTTATTAATTTTGAAGAAGTGTTATGTAATAGATAAGCATTTCAAAACATTTAGAACTAAATGACAAGACGACGCACGCCACATTTCCGTAACATGCCACAATGTTGCAAGACGTCGCCCCAGCGTAAACGAGGCTTTAGAGCCAGGTCTGTATTGTATGGTGGATGTGATGTGTTGCGTACGAAACTAAAACCTGCAATCAGATCCAAACGTCGTGGAAAACTGTGAAGAGGTGTGATCCTGTAGCAAGATAACGATCGCCCACATTCTGTCAAACGGACAGCCGACGCAATAAAGGAGTTGAGATTCGAGGTGCTGGAACATCCACCATACAGTCCAGATCTGGCTCCAAGCGATTTTCACATGTTTGGACCCTTAACGGAAGCACTACAGGGGAGAAGATTTGAAAGTGATGAAGACGTCATTGCTGCGGTGCAAAATTGGTTACAGATGCAACCGATAAACGTATTTTCTGATGAAATAAAAAAAAACTCGTAAAACGTCTGGAAAACTGCATTGAAGTCGAGGGAATTTACGTAGAAAAATGACGCATGTTTCAGTTTTCTATCATCAGAATAAGTACAGCTTTTCACAAATGTACCTTTACTTTTTGGATTCCCCTCGTATACCTGTATGTAGATGATTTTGTAAATAAGTTTTACCTATAATGTACTTTTAAAGATATAACAAGGGATGGCTTTTCTGATAGTGCATACGCGTGAAGAGTGAGTTTCGGCATTAACATCTATTTATAAATAACTGTTTAACCATGGGTAACACCACGGTCCAAGCTAGTAACATATGTAATTATACTAACCCCCTAAGACATTTCCCCCCCCCCCCCCCCCCACTGGTAAAAGCACAAATCGCACACTGTGTAAGGGGGATGAGGCACTACTTCCCAGCCCATTTTGTCGATGATTTCACGACTTAGTTGAGCAATATGAGGTTGTGCGTTGTCTTGCTGGTAAATCACACCTCTCCTCTGAGTTCCACGACGTCTCTCTCTCTCTCTCTCTCTCTCTCTCTCTCTCTCTCTCTCTCTCTCTCATGGCTGTCTTCATCTTCTTTAAAAGCAAATCGGAGTGGTATTGGCTGTTCATTGTACGCTGCTCTTCGAGATAATCACAAAAAACTGGACCTTCAGCATCGCGAAACACCGTCATCATGACTTTTCCTGCTGATGTCTGCCTCAGTCGCCGGCCTGGGTGGCCGTGCGGTTCTAGGCGCTTCAGTCCGGAACCGCGCTGCTGCTACGGTCGCAGGTTCGAATCCTGCTTCGGGCATGGATGCGTGTGATGTCCTTAGGTTATTTAGGTTTAAGTAGTTCTAAGTTCTAGGGGACTGATGACCTCAGAAGTTAAGTCCCATAGTGCTCAGAGCCATTTGAACCGCCCCATTAGCTGAACGGTCAGCGCGTTGGAATGCCACGCACGGGGGCCCGGGTTCGATTTCCGGCTGGGGTGGGAGATTTTCTCCCCTCAGGGACTGGATGTTGTGCTGTCCTCATCATCATTTCATCCCAATTGTAGACACGGAAGTCGCCCAGTGTGGCGTCACACTCAATAAGACCTGCACTTGGCGGCCGAACCTCCCGCCTGGGAACTCCCGGCCACTGACGCCGTATGATCATTTCCATTTTCCTGCAGATGCTCGGGTTTTGAATTTTTTCTTAACTGGTGAGTTGGTGTGCTTCCACGCCATGCTTTGCCTTTTTGATTCTGGCCCATAATAGTGAATCCAAGTTTCATCACAAGTTAAAATTTTATTGAGGAAATGCTCACCTTCTCTGTCATAACGTTCGTTTAGCTCTGTGCACACTCTCAACCTTGTTTCCTTGTGTAGCCGCGTCAACTCCTTTGGACCCATCTCTTACATGTTTTGCAGTACTTCAGCTTGTTGGACATAATGTTATGAACTGTAACAGTACTAACTTGAAACTTATCAACAATCATTTTCACAGTCACACGGCGATCGGCACGAATAATGTCATCAATTCGACTTTCAAGTGAGGGTGTTGGAACTGCAACTGGTCGGCCAGAACGGTGTTCGTCAGTCACTGAGTAGCGACCAGTTTTGGACTGCTCTAGCCAATTGTAAAAATTTGCACGATTCATGCAATCTACACCATAATCTTTAGATATTCTACAGTATATATTCACTGATTTCTCGCCTTCAGCAAGTATAAAACGAATAACAGAACGTTGTCCAACTAATGTGAACATTTCAAGCGGACTTGCCATCTTGAAATGTATTTTGGAGGTTATAATCAAAACAATGTTGGTACACCAGCTGATCAGGGCTCATCCTAGTGATGCCAAATTAAAGCCATAAAAGTACCAAACTTGTTCTGCTAACAGTTTTTTCCCCAGACCAATTTGTCTCTTTAATTATTGAATGACCCTCGTATGTGGCAAGATATCCCAAAAGACGTCAACGTTCTCGACAATTATGTCTTTACCTCTGCAATTAGTTTCGTCATAGTGGTAATGAACACACAGACAACGTAACAGAAGGCAACAAGTGACGACAGAAGAGGGGGAAAATTAATAATCTTGCTGGTGTTGCAGTTGATCCACACGCTAGCTCCCGCGCAATAGTACAAGGAAGTGGCATGAGTCAGCCAAGTGTCCCACGCTTTCTCCATCGATATAGGTTCCAGTTCCACCCCTGTCATATCTGTCTCTCCATCAAGAGTTGGTTGGAAACGATTATGAGAATCGTGTTAAGTTCTGTACGTGGGCATTAAAGCAGGATATTCCAGATGTATCTTGGTTAGTGATGAAGCCACATTTACCAATCATGGCCAGGTAAACCGCCGAAACACACACTATAGGTCTGTTGATCTGGCTCCGTCAGGTGGAACGTCAGTGTCCATGGAGTGTAAACGAGTGGTGTGAGATGGTGAACCCTAGGCTCGCAGGCCCGTTTTTCATAGACGGAACACTGAACGCACACAAGTATCGCAGCCTCCTAACAGATCATCTTCCACGGAGGAAACCATGGTATCAATATGATGGGTGTCCACAGCATGTCTTCACGAATTGTTTCCAAATCGTTAGACTGGATGAACGGGATTTGTACTTTGGCCTCTCGGTACCCCGGATTTGACGCCTGTAGATATTTTTCTGGGGGGAAAGCTGAAAGACGCCGTCTACAAAGAAATGCCAACTGCTCCCAATGATATACTATAATGCGTTACTGCAGCCTGCTCAGACACCTCCGTTGAAATGACACCACGTGTGCAGCACTCGGTCCATACCAGACTGGAAGCGTGTATTGCCTCCGCCGATGGTCATTTTGAACAAAACCAGTGATGGTCAGTTGTCTCGTTACTGATCAGAATCCACATAACTAGTGTATGCACTTGTGTTGTATTCTGATGTGTGCTGAAAAACAATACGCAATAGATAGCTTCATCTTCCTTGTACGAGGTGCATGCAAGTTCTAAGGCCTCCGACTTTTTTTTATAATTAACTACTCACCCGAAATCGATGAAACTGGCGTTACTTCTCGACGTAATCGCCCTGCAGACGTACACATTTTTCACAACGCTGACGCCATGATTCCATCCACGGAGAGTGTCTTTCGTTGTTGGAAAAAGCCAAAAGTCACTAGGAGCCAGGTCAGGTGAGTAGGGAGCATGAGGAATCACTTCAAAGTTGTTATCACGAAGAAACTGTTGCGTAACGTTAGCTCGATGTGCGGGTGCGTTGTCTTGGTGAAACAGCACACGCGCAGCCCTTCCCGGACGTTTTTGTTGCAGTGCAGGAAGGAATTTGTTCTTCAAAACATTTTCGTAGGATGCACCTGTTACCGTAGTGCCCTTTGGAACGCAATGGGTAAGGATTACGCCCTCGCTGTCCCAGAACATGGACACCATCATTTTTTCAGCACTGGCGGTTACCCGAAATTTTTTTGGTGGCGGTGAATCTGTGTGCTTCCATTGAGCTGACTGGCGCTTTGTTTCTGGATTGAAAAATGGCGTCCACGTCTCATCCATTGTCACAACCGACGAAAAGAAAGTTCCATTCATGCTGTCGTTGCACGTCAACACTGCTTGGCAACATGCCACACGGGCAGCCGTGTGGTCGTCCGTCAGCATTCGTGGCACCCACCTGGATGACACTTTTCGCATTTTCAGGTCGTCATGCAGGATTGTGTGCACAGAACCCACAGAAATGCCAACTCTGGAGGCGATCTGTTCAACAGTCATTCGGCGATCCCCCAAAACAATTCTCTCCACTTTCTCGATCATGTCGTCAGACCGGCTTGTGCGAGCCTGAGGTTGTTTCGGTTTGTTGTCAGACGATGTTCTGCCTTCATTAAACTGTCGCACCCACGAACGCACTTTCGACACATCCACAACTCCATCACCACATGTCTCCTTCAACTGTCGATGAATTTCAATTGGTTCCACACCACGCAAATTCAGAAAACGAATGATTGCACGCTGTTCAAGTAAGGAAAACGTCGCCATTTTAAGTATTTAAAACAGTTCTCATTCTCGCTGCTGGCGGTAAAATTCCATCTGCCGTATGGTGCTGCCATCTCTGGGATGTATTGACAATGAACGCGGCCTCATTTTAAAACAATGCGCATGTTTCTATCTCTTTCCAGCCTGGGGAAAAAAAATCGGAGGCCTTAGAACTTGAATGCACCTCGTACTACATTATTCTTTTGACATTTTCCATCTCAATATTATTTAAATATATATTTTTAAAATATATTGTTTCCTTATGTTTGCGGCGGGGTCAGGGATTTTCTCTGCCTCGTGATGGCTGGGTGTTGTGTGCTGTCCTTAGGTTAGTTAGGTTTAAGTAGTTCTAAGTTCTAGGGGACTGATGACCATAGATGTTAAGTCCCATAGTGCTCAGAGCCATTTGAACCATTTGAGCCGTATGTTTGCTAATCACTAATAACCTTAGCACCGCATCTTCCATCGAAATAAGAGAGTGGTTACAACATGGTGCGTGCTGGCAGGCCACACACACACGATCTTTCGCCCATACAGCTTGTTATGAAAGAAGTGAATATTCTCTTTTAATTGTTTTGTGCTTCTGTCTGGTACCAGATTTTGATGACCATAGATGTTAAGTCCCATAGTGCTCAGAGCCATTTGAACCATTTGAGCCATATGTTTGCTAATCACTAATAACCTTAGCACCGCATCTTCCATCGAAATAAGAGAGTGGTTACAACATGGTGCGTGCTGGCAGGCCACACACACACGATCTTTCGCCCATACAGCCTGTTATGAAAGAAGTGAATATTCTCTTTTAATTGTTTTGTGCTTCTGTCTGGTACCAGATTTTGACCTGAACGATTCTAAGTTCAATATGGCAACTACTTAGAACGCTTTGTTTTTCAAAAAAATGGTTCAAATGGCTCTGAGCACTATGGGACTCAACTGCTGAGGTCATTAGTCCCCTAGAACTTAGAACTAGTTAAACCTAACTAACCTAAGGACATCACAAACATCCATGCCCGAGGCAGGATTCGAACCTGCGACCGTAGCGGTCTCGCGGTTCCAGACTGCAGCGCCTTTAACCACACGGCCACTTCGGCCGGCTGCTTTGTTTTTATGTGGCGCTGACAGATTTAATCGTATTGAATAAAATCACCACACTGATTAACTACGAAGAGCTCGTCCTTCTTGCAGCCGCCAGTAAAAGAAAAAAACTTATCCAATACATGAAATATGTATAGCTAACACCATGCAGCTAAAGCTTGAGTGTATTCTGTCTGTCTACTAGCGAGAGATGAGAAAGGGATTCGTTCATTAAAAATCGATGACGTCGCATCGGCTGGAAGCGAAGAACAGTGCAAACACTTGGGTTTTCTGAATTAATGAAGACTGACGTTAATGAAGGCTGACAGAGGATTAAGCCCCCTCTCTTCGTCGATATTTCGCGGAGAGGCACTAGTGGACAGCCGGTAGTGTCGTATATTATCTCATTTACTGTAGCTCGTGCGTGGTAAGATGGGATTTCGTTTCAAAATAAAGGAGACAACACTGTATGAACTATTATCTTTCTTCTCATGTCTTGGAAGCAATGCTGTCGGAATGTGTAGAGAGATCCTTTACGTGACGGACGGCGTCTTCCTGGGAATATTCCCATTTATTAACTTCTCATGGCTGGGATTCACAGTCATATAATATTTCTGAAAAGACATCATAGTCGCCGTTGACTTATACAGTCAACGGCGACTATGATGTCTTTTAAGAAATTCCCATTTATGTTTGTTGAACGTTCCCGTGAAAAACTAAATAAATCTTTTACGAATCACGTAGCTCATCTTTGAATATTTTCTGCCTCTGCCTTAATCAAACTAAATGGAGATGCTACATTAACTAGTTACCACTCCAGAACTAATCGGATGATAGTTTCTTAAGTTGCTTTTTTTGCCGATTCTTTCGTTAGGATCCTTCCAACGAATCCTTGACAGGGAATTGCGTGTTAACTAGATTTATGTCGTCGTTGCATTGAGCTACAACAGTGGCGCAGAGTTACAATAAATATTATTGTTCTTCTAGACTGCATACGTTTGTAAAATTGTGACCGGTGTTGGTTCCACATGAACCATTTTCAGATACGAGCACGTAGGCTAAAACTGTAAATTCGCTTACAACAGCTGACGGTTTACTCTTGGAGCTGACATATTTACACCTGAACACAAACGATGGCGCAAAAGTCTGAAATACTAAACGCCTTTTTCCGAAACTGTTTCACAGATGAATGTCGCACTATATTTCCTCCTGTGAATCCTCGCACGAACGACAAAATGACAACATCAAAATAAGTGACAATGCGATTGAAAAACATCAGAGGAAAGGCCACTGGACCTATCTGGATACAAGTTTGGTTCTGCACGGAGTATGTGAAAGAAGTTGCTATTCTTCTATCAGAAGCATGCCGTACTTCTGTAGGAGAGCGAAGCGTTTCTGATTACTGGGAAAAAAGCGCATGTCATAGCCATTTTCGAGGAGACGCACAAAACTGTAGGCCTATATCTCTGACGTCGGTGCACGGAACTGTAGGACTATATCTCTGACGTCGGTTTGTTGTAGAATTATGGAACAGGTTTAATGCCCACTTGTTATGACATCTCCTGAGGCTGAAAATATCTTCTGTATGAATTGACATGGTTTCTGGACACACTGATCTTGTGAAACTTATCTCGCTCTATTCGTCCACGAGACGCAGAAATCAGTAGATACAGGAGCCCACGTAGATGCCGGAATGCGTTGGCTACAGTTCCGCACTGCTGTCGAATGAGCAAAATATGGGCGCACGGAATAGCAGACCAACTGTGTTATCACATATAACGTAGCAGAATACGTTGAAAATTCCGTGACGCTTTTCGCGGCTGATACTGTCGTATGCAGAGGAGACGCGATGCTAGAAAAATTGTAGCGAAATACAGGAAGACCTGCAGAGGGTGGATAGTTGGTACTGGGAGTGGCAATTTATCCCCAAAATAACAAGTCTAACGTATTGGCAGAAAGTCGGTTTGTATATGATTGCAAAACTAGAGAACAATCACAGGAAGCGGTCACTACCATAACAAATCTGGGAGTGTGCATACGGAGGTATTTGAAGGGGAACAACAACATAAAATTAATCGCGCTTAAGGCAGATTCCAGACTGGTATTCATTGGAAGACTCCTCAAGAAATGTAGTCTATCAACAAAAAATGGTTCAAATGGCTCTGAGCACTGTGGGACTTAACTTCTGAGGTCATCAGTCCCCTAGAATTTAGAACTACTTAAACCTAATTAACCTATGGACATCACACACATCCATGCCGGAGGCAGGATTCGAACCTGCGACCGTACCGGTCGCGCGGTTCGGCTGTAGCGCCTAGAACCGATCGGCCACTCCGGCCGGCAGGCTAACAACAGAGGAAGTGGCTTACAAAACACTGGTTTGAACGATACTTGAAATTGCTCGTCATTATGGGATCCGTACCAGATAGGACTGATATAGGAAACAGAAAAGATTCAAACAAGATCAGCTTGTTTCGTTACAGGGTTATTTAGTAAGCGCGAAAGCGTCTCTGAGATATTCAGCCAATTCCAGAAGCAGATGCTGCAAGAGAGGCGTTCTCCATCACGGTATGGTCTACTGTTAAATTTCTGAGAGCGTACGCCCTTGAAAAATCCACCAATGTATTGCTTCGTCCTACCTATATCTCACGAAAAGGCCATGAAGATGAAATCAGAGAGATTCGAGCTCACACTGAGGCTTACCAGCAATCATTCTTCCCTCGAACCATACGCTACTGGAAGAGGTAAAAGGGGAAGTGACACAGGTGGCACGCGAAATACCTTCCACCACACGCGCTAAGGTGGCTTGCATGGTATAGATGTACAGGTAGATTTAGATGAAGATAATTTTACAAATACACTGCCTGACAAAGAAAGTGAAGCTCGCAGAAGACATGGTCGGATATCAGTGTAATTTCGTAGACGTCCACACTATCGGCGGGTATGAAAACGATTAGAGTTACATTTCGCTGTGACAGGTAAAACGGCCACCAGAGGGCATTAGGGGTGTTTGTGTTTAGTGTTGCTACCAGCCCTGGTTAGGACCGTGAACTGCGTCACATGTTGAATGATCACTGTGAAGAACGTGGATTTCCCGCATGCACGTGTGAGATAACGTTACTAGTACCTGAGAAGGTTTAAAAACGGGTGTCATTATGGGGGTCCAATTGGACAGCTGGTCGAGTCGTGCAATATCCAGATCTGTGGGGCATTCGGATGTGACCGTGCTCCGATGTTGGACAGCATGGAAACATGAGGGCAGACATACTCGTCGACCACGTCTGATCGCAACAAGGGAGGAACGCCGTATTGTGCACTAAGCACATTGTAACCCCTTTGAAATCTGCGTCTGCCATTCGAGAATGAGTATTGGAGTCCTTATAACATTCTGTACAATACCACACCATTGGTCGAATCTCTCCCCATTTGAGAAAGTCTGGAGCATTATGGCCAGGACCGACCAACTGTCTAAGGGATTTTGACGATACAGCGCACCAGGTGGACAGAATTTGCCACTGTACCCCTGAGGAGGGCATGCAAAAACTCTATAAATCAATGCCAAGCCGAATAACTGCTTACATAAGGGCCAGTGATGGACCAACAGGTTTCTTTTTTTTTGGGGGGGGGGGAGAGTGGAGGGGAGTGGAGGGTGTAACCTAGCTTCCGCTTCCGTAGGATAATATAGGAACCGCCATCACTTTATAAAATTTCATCGTGGTCTCTTTTTGTACTTTATGGCGCAATGCTATGCTAAAACGACATTATTTGAATTTTTTCGGCGTAGGTTAAATCACAGAAATTCAGTTCCAAGATCGAGATCCCTTGGTAGCCTAATTATGGAGAGATACTCCTAGGTATTTGACAGATATGACTAATTCCAGTGCGTGATCAGTGATGGTATAATTCATTACTTCCGTATCATTTCGCCTGTTTGCATACGTTGTATTACATTTGGTAATTTCGAGGATTGGTTGCCAGACACTGCACCAAACACTGATCACTCGCACAACATTCTACAATATCTCTAGGGGGGCGATTACGCAAACGAGTCTTCAGTAGCAGTGAAAACTTAGACAGTGATAACTGGAACACAATAAGGGCCTTAAAAATACCGCATGCAGGTACTAACCCAAATAAACATACCGGACAAAAAATGGTAAAAGGAAACATCGCGCTAATGCCGTGTAATAGTACCTCTAGCTGTCATGATGGCCTCAATTCGGCGACCTAGGGATTCAACCAGTTTCTTCAGGTGATGCCATATCCAGCGGGGCCCGCACATTGATGTTAAGATGCCGTAGAGCTACCTAACTGAGAACGTGTAGGTAACTACGATTAATCCGCTCTTCCATACAGTGCAAGCAGTTTTCTAGGAGATTAATACTGGGTGATTTAGTGAGCCGTCGAAGTGTGATAGGGTGCCTGTGTTTCAGTCAAACTGGGAACGTATGAGCACAGCCCTGTGAATATGGCTGCTCTCGGGAGTGCGTCAACATGGGGTCACCGACAACAGTGAAATACACACTACTTCGCAATATAAAGGAATTATTCGAATGGAACGGGAATCTGTAGATGTGATGTATTGAACAGACAAAAATTGATAACAATTTCCGAAAAAATGGAAGGTTTATTCAGAAAAATGAGTTACAAAAATGGAGCGAGTCAAGGTAGGGTCTGGAAAGCACGAAGATGAGCTATGGAAACTCTCGCCATATGCTGGCGGGCATTATCCTGCTGATCAGAAATGTAAGCTCACGATGGCTCGCCGTGAAGGGCAACAAAACAGTGTGTAGAGTACTGTCGACGTATCGCTGTGTTTTAAGGATGCCGACGGATGACAACCAAAGAGGTCCTTTTGTGAAATGAAGTGGCACCCCAAACCATCAGTCCTGGTTGTCAGGCCGTATGTTGTGCGACAACCAGGTGTGGGGTGTCTCCAGACACGTCTTTGCTGGTCATCGGGGCTGAAGTCGAAGCGGACTCTTCACTAAAGGCAATTCTGCTCCAGTTTATGAGACTCTACGCCGAAAACATGCCGCGCGGATTAGCCGAGCGGTCTGGGGCGCTGCAGTCGTGGACTGTGCGGCTGGTCGCGGCGGAAGTTCGAGTCCTCCCTCGGGCATGGGTGTGTGTGTTTGTCCTTAGGATAATTTAGGTTAAGTAGTGTGTAAGCTTAGGGACTGATGACCTTAGCAGTTAAGTCCCATAAGATTTCACACACATTTGAACGCCGAAGACACGTATGGAGACGCCCCAGACAGCGGTGGGATATCTACCTGACTGTCACCAGCCATACTCCGGTCTGGAGTGCCATTTCATTTTATAGTAGGACGCCTTTGGTTGTCATCCGATGCACCCTTACACACAGCGTTACGTCGACGATATTGTTCGCCTCGTTTTCTTGCCCTTCATGGCAAGCTATCCTGGGCTTACATTTTAGCAAGCTAATGCCCGCCTGCACATGTCGAGAGTTTCTACGGCTTGACTTCGTGTTTGCCAAACCCTACCTTGGCCAGAAAGCTCGCTTGTTCTCTGCCCAATTGAGAACGTTTGGAGCGTTATGGACAGGGCCCAGCAACTATCTCGGAGTTTTAACGATATAGCACGCCAATTGGACAGAATTTGGCACAATATCCCTCAGGAGGATATCCAACAACTCTGTCAATCACGGCCATGCCAATATTCGCTTGTATAAGGGCTAGAGGTGAAATGACGTGTTACTGACTTGCTGGATTTGTGAAGCTCTTTTTCTTGAATAAATCATCCAGTTATTCCGACACTGTAGTAATTTTTTGTCTGTACATGCACATCGCATCTATCGATTTCCGCCCCATTCGGATAATTTCTTCGTTTTACATCTTACGGTGTAATATTCCTGGTCCATGTGCACTGAAAACTGAACAAGTGGACTCACCTAATGATACGGTTAAAAACATGCAAAACATAACAGAAGCGCCTACGGTCAAAATTACATCAGACACATACTGCTGTCGGTGCACTGGACACCTTGCATCATGCAAATAGCGACACGTCGCCTTCGGTCAGCTTTTACCAACTTTATGAATCGTTTGGCCCACTGAAGACGTGCAGCTTTATGTGCCGCTGTGAGAAGAGCCCTTCTGCGAATTATCGACTCCAAACGCCCACTGGAAGTTGTTCCTTTCGCAATTTTCGCTGGGTGACAATGCAGAACCACGTTCTTGTTTTTGATAGAGATAATAGGTTTAATATAGCCTTCCGTCATCACACACAAAATTCAGGCATATGTATATACTGTACCTAGATGACTGTAGTGAGTGTTAATGTATTGCAGAGATATATCTAAAGAAGTAAGGATAAGGTCAATACTAGCGTTAACACATATCGTGCTTATTTGCATTCCCTTTTGGCCAAGTGCTTCAGACACGGTCGTTCGTGCGGGCTACGTCTATCCGGAGCTTCGCATTATTATAATGCAGTGGGCTGCGGAGGCGGGTTAATGCTTGTACTTCATACAGGGAATGTTGTGCACTTCACAAAAGCAGAAAAATACCTGGTCGTTGTAATTAAACTGACGGTGATTCGAGTCCTGCAGTGCGGGATGCATACATCGCAACACGTTGAACCATCGCAGGTATGTTCATTAATTGGTGCGCTCGCGGATTTAGTTCAAAAAAGTAAAAGTTTCAGTTTGTACCACCACGTAAAAATATGGCGCTGTAAGCAGTCAGAATATGAAATGTCTCCGGTTTGAACGTCAGTATGCTGTTTATCGCTTGGCAACTCGTGTTGCTTTCTTTTGTGAAATGACTGTTGGTGTAAAAGGTTAAGATAGCTGAAGTTTTCCATACAAAATACAATGGCTACTGAGAAAAAAGGCCGCACGCCGCTAGTAAAGTTGTTTCATCAGAAAAGCAGCAATATCAGCGCTTTGTAGCGGGAATATCGTCGCCAGAAATAGCTGTGAAAGGGCTTACGTCAATAAATGCGCTAAAGAATATGGTCAGGAATAAGAATGTGCTCCAAATGAAGCCCAAAAGTAGGCTAACACGTCTTGA
The DNA here is from genome assembly GCF_023864345.2 of Schistocerca serialis cubense. Classification (NCBI taxonomy): domain Eukaryota; kingdom Metazoa; phylum Arthropoda; class Insecta; order Orthoptera; family Acrididae; genus Schistocerca; species Schistocerca serialis. The sequence goes on along the minus strand of NC_064642.1, from coordinate 552,717,207 downwards.
CTTTGCCCTTAGTATTTTGGCACGCATGCAAATGGATCACATGTTACCGGGGAATATTCTTTGGACGGACGCAGCACATTTTATTCTGCGCGGTGGCGTGAATGCACCAAATTGTCGCAATGCGCGTCTAATCCGTCACATGTTGTGCAGCAACATTCACTGCATCCAGGTTATGTGACTGTGTCGTGTGGTTTCTACACCCCCATCCTTCTGGGTCCGTTTGTCTTCGAGGAGATGACACCCCGCGTGCCAGTTAGGTATACAGTGACATCTGGACGTTATCAGGACCTCTTTGTGCAACACGTGATTGCAGCTTTGCACGAACACAACTATGCCACACCACCACTTTCATGCAAAATGAGGCGACACAACACGTCACTTGCCAGGTGAAAGCTTTTCTTCGAGAAACCTTCGGTAACGACCACATCATCTCAAGGCACTTTCAAGACGAGTGGCCTTCCAGGCCCCCCGACCTAAACCCAGGTGACTCCTGGTTGTGGGGATATCTGAAAGATTGTGTCCATCAGGGATGTATCCTGGCTTTTCCTGATCTCGAGATTAGTATACGATGACACATCGCTCTGATTGCACCGGATATGCTGCGTGCAACTATCGAGTGTCGACCATGCCGTGTTAAGGAATGCAGAATGTTGCTGAGTCGGTAGACCGTGTTGAACATATGAACATATGTTGTAACTTGTGACCAGAACCACCGTTATTATGTGTTTGATTGTTCCCTCCTTTTCGCACACCACATCATGACTGCTTACAGCACCTTATTTTCACCTGGTGGCAGAAAATTCAACTATTAAATTTTCTGCATATTCTGCAAGCGCTCAGATTAATGAACATACCTACAATATTTCAGCATCCTGCGGCGTATACGGCCTACAATGCAGCACTCGAAACACAGCCAGTTTAATGATAATTATCCATTAATGTCCTATGACAACATCATCAATGTATCACAGTTGTAATCAGTTAACTGAGACAAATACCTGTGTGGAACAGTTTGTAGTTTGTGGGGACATGACGTGGAATGATCACATAGGCTCTGTCGTAGGTAAAACAGATTCCATCACAATCACAAAGTAGGTTGTCACAAAGATGTGAATATGCACATAGCTCGTGAATTAAATTTTAATTTTCTTTAAAACTAGAGATGAGTTGATCTCTTCTCTTTAGCTTTAAATACGCTTGTTCACTCAGCTAACTGAATTAATGGCATTAGAATTGATGCAATTTTAAGATTTCCCACACATGCAAACTAGTTACCACATTACATCGTGATGCATAGTACGAGAGATCTGAATATGTGCTTACAACTTCAGTTTCAGATCCTGATATTAAAGACTCGATTTACTGTAGCCGACGTACCGTGGTTTATTCTATGCCCTAGTGTTCCCGATGAGTCGAGAACTGCAGTTCTTTTCGACTTATTTTAAGTTACAGCCAAGACTCCATTGCGTGTAGTTCAAAGTTGTGTGATTCAAAATGTTATATCGATAAGTCTCGTAAATTTGTACGAAACGCCGAGAAATTTTGTAAGGTGTCATGACTACAGCTAAGTGGGTATCATGTAATGGTTTTGTTAAGACTGGCAAACATATCAACGCGCTACTTTAAATAAGTGAACAAATTACACACGTTAACTTCAGTACGCTTCGAGTAAGTACCGTCAGAAATGATGAGACGCTTGAGAAACAGGTCCCACGTGTATCCCAGAGAGTACAAAATGGAAGAGTGACAACCGTAATCAGTCAACTCATACAGATACCTGGTGTAACAGTTTGTAGTAATGTGTAACTAAATAATCCCTGCAGTAATTTAACGAAAGGCAGGTACTATCTCACGAACCACACGACTGAAAAACGAGAAACATTGTCCATCAATAAAACAGACTTAACATAGAAATTCACAAAAGCTTTTTGCAACTTTTGTAATCCAGTAAGATTCTTAGTTCTATGACAATCTTCTGCTTTCGATAACAACTTCATACGTATCTTGAAAAGCACAGATATCTACTAGAAGGCTAACATTAACAATCGTAACTTATACACTCATTCAAACAGTTATTAGACTATATCACTTAAGAAAAAAATGCACAAATCCATATTTTAGGGGCGCTTTGAGGGGGGTGGGAGGGAGGGAGGAATGTTACGGCGTAACCACAAGCGCCGGAATGAAGAGGAAGAGCCGGCCGCTGTGGCCGAGCGATTCTAGGCGCTACAGTCTGGAACCGCGAGACCGCTACGGTCGCAGGTTCGAATCCTGCCTCGGGCATCGACGTGTGTGATGTCCTTAGGTTAGTTAGGTTTACGTAGTTCTAAGTTGTAGGGGACTGATGACTTCAGAAGTAAAGTCCCATAGTGCTCAGAGCCATTTGAACCATATTTCAGTGTTCATTTAAACTGTAAATATTTTGAAGACAAAGATCTGTACACGTAGAGATAGTGTGATATTTAAGTAAACTGTTATATCGTGATATATTCTAATTTTATACTTCGAAAATTAGGCACGTGATGTAAACGTCTGAATTGTATTGTTAATCTAAAATTCTGCGGATAAGATTGTAAATTAACCTTCAAACGTCTACTATTACGAATTAATGTATCATGTTACATAAATAAGTAGTATGGACACACAAACTCAGTCGTTAGTAAAGCAGTTGGTAGACATCGGTTTACTGGTGGGATACTATGAAAATAGCAGTGAGTCTACAAAGGTTATCGCTTACAAAACTCTCGTGCGACCTATTTCAGAATATTTCTTAAGTGTGTGAGACACATACCAAATGAAACACGGGATACTGAACGTGTTCGGAGAACGGTAGCACGAATGGTCGTGGGTTTGCTTGGATCACGGGAGACCACGAAGGAAATTCTGAAAAAAACTGAAATGGCAAACGCAATATCGATGCCAATTACCCAGGGAAAGCCTGCTTATTCGTACAAAGTTTCGAGATCAGTATTCTGTAATGAATCTAGGAATATCCAAAACCTGTTCAAAAAATGTACAGGCTGTTTCCGTAAGAGCGAGCAAAAATTTAGCAAGACGTAGAGAATGCTCGAATGAACAATTTGAGGCAGGGAATCTGGGGTCGGAGAAGCCAATTTATGGAGAAAATAGGAATAAAATCACTTTACTGTGTACATCTTTATTTACATTAGTTACAGTTAACTGCAAATACCATCTTTCACACAATGAACGTACCATTTGTACTGTATCTTACAAAATGTGCTGAAACTGACGGCCATCGACCTCAATGCAAGCATGATATCGGCGAAAAAGATTCTGACGACGCTGACAATTTACCTGGTTTGTTTCGAATCGCATAACAGGCAGCTACAATTCTGGCAGCTAATTCCATTTCTCTATCCACTGCGGTTACATACACAAGTAACTTTAGACACCCCGTAGGAAATAATAGAGGGGATTCAGGTCACCTGACCTCGCAGGCCATGAAATAGGACCTCACTTTCCAGTTCAGCGACCAGAAAATACAGCATTGAGATGGTTGCAGACATCCACACTGAAGTGAAGCGGTGCACCGTCATGTTGTATCCACATCCTATCACGAAGAGCCATGGGTACGTTTCCAGTAACGCAGGTAGAACTCTTTACACGAACCTCAAGTACAGATGAACATTCAGACGGCCAGGTTGAGGGTATGGCCCAATGAGATTCTTGCCTACAATGCCGGCCCAGATACTCAAGCAAAATATACTTGATGGTGTGACTCTAGTACAGCGTGAAGATTTTCCTCACCCCACACGTGGCTATTCCTGCTGTTCGAAATACCACCACGATCGAATGAGGCCTCGTCAGTAAGCAGCACGATTGTAGGAAATCTGGTCGATCAATCCATTGTTGGGGCGACCACTGACACAATGCGACCCTTGGTGCAAAGTCAATCACGAGCATTGCCTGTAGGTGTAATTGTTCGCGGAGCACTCGCCACACGCTGGTATGTGCTGCGCCCTTTTCACGTACAATATGACAAGTACTTGTAGTGAGTCCGCTGCAACACGTTTAGTACGTCCTCTTCAAAACTGGGTATGCGAGTGGTCCTCATGTTGCCAGGTCCCTTTTTTCTTCTTTCCTATGAACCAGTCTCCCGCATTCGTCGATCGAGGAAAATAAACACCCGCCGTGACGGATGATACCTGTCAGGAAATCGTTCCCTATACAGCCTATCAGCAGCGAGAGTATTACAACGTACTTCCCCATACACAAGGTGCATGTCAGTGAGTTCTGAGAAACTGTACCGGTGCTGCTCCATCGTATTTTACTGTACCTCTCTGAATAGCACTGGGTAATGAATGGGTCTGTTGTTGATTCGTAGCACGTTCTGTCATGGGACAATGTAAATACGACACAATAGAGCCACCTTATAGACAAGTAAAGTAAATAAAACCTACATCATCACATCGTGATAATTAGGCTCGTCCTCCTTGTTTCCTTGCAGGAAAGAAAGAACGTGCATGTAAATAAACAGCACAGTACGTGTAAACTTGAACGCATGTTAGTTGTAAGTAAGCTGGAAAACAGTAATGCTAGAGAAGACTGTAGACAAGTTTATTTCCATATCTCGTTAAGCTGGCTTCTCCTACTCCAGTATTCCCAACATGAAGCACACTCATGCTCATAAATTACGGATAATGCTGATAAATGGTTAAACAACGCTCTGGTGGGCGGTTTGCGGCTTTAAACCATCTCGAGGTATGACCATGCGGTGCATTTGACCTGCAGTCGTCGCACGGTGGCGCTGGCAGCAGTCCACATATGCAGAAGTGTGTTGGTGCATGTCAGAGTACGGTGCAGCGAGTAAGTGTGCAGACGTTTTCAGACGTGCTAATGGTGACTGTGTGTTGAAAATGGCTCAAAGAACATATATTGATGACATTATGAGGGGTAGAATACTAGGGCAACTGGAGACTGGTCAAACACAGCAGGTCGTAGCACGGGCCTTCCGTGTGCCACAAATTGTGAACTCAACATTATGGCAACGATTCCAGCAGACAGGAAACGTGTCCAGGCCCTACAGTACAGGACGTCCACAGTGTACAACACCACAAGAAGACCGATATCTCACCATCAGTGCCCGCAGACGGCCACAGGGTACTGCAGGTAGCCTTGCTAAGGACCTTACCGCAGCCACTGGAACAGTTGTCTCCAGGCACACAGTCTACAGATGACTGAACAGGCATGGTTTATTCGCCCAGAGACCCGCAAGATGCATTCCACTGACCCCTGGTCCCAGGAGAGCTCGTAAAGTCTGGTCTCAAGAACACAGTACATGGTCATTGGAACAGAGGTCCCATGTTATGTTCACGGACGAATCCAGGTATAGTCTGAACAGTGATTCTCGCCGGGTTTTCATCTGGCGTGAACCAGGAACCAGACACCAACCACTTAATGTACTCGAAAGGGACCTGTGTGGAGGTCGTTGTTTGATGGTGTGGGGTGGGATTAAGATTGGTGCACGTACACCCCTGCATGTCTTTGACAGAGGTACTGTAACAGGTCAGGTGTATCGGGACGTCATTTTGCACCAGTATGTCCGCCTTTTCAGGGGTGCAGTAGGTCCCACCTTCCTCCTGATGGATGATAACGCACGGCCCCATCGAAACTGCCATCGTGGAGGAGTACCTTGAAACACAAAATATCAGGCGAATGGAGTGGGCTGCCTGTTCTCCAGACCTAAACCCCATCGAGCACGTCTGGGATGCTCTCGGTCGATGTATCGCTGCACGTCGTCAAACCCCTACGACATTCAGGAGCTCTGACAGGCACTGGTGTAAGAATGGGAGGCTATACCTCAGCAGCTGCTCGACCACCTGATCCAGAGTATGGCAACCCGTTGAGCAGCCTGTGTACGTGTGCATGGTGATCATATGGATGTCGGGGTACAAGCGCAGGAAACAGTGGCGTTTTGTAGCACATGTGTTTCGGAACGGTTTTCTCAACTTATCACCAATACCGTGGGCATACAGATCTGTGTCGTGTGTGTTCCCCATGTGCCTATGCTATTAGCGCCAGTTTTGTGTAGTGTCACATTGTGTGACACCACATTCTGCAATTATCCTTAATTTATGAGCATGAGTGTAGTCCAGTGGAACATTCTCCTTGCTCAGTTATATATTTGCACCCTCTTACGGAAACACCCTGTATGGACGTCGCTGTGTAATGCGGAATTGGCCACTATATGCTACGAGAGGCAAACCAGCCGGTATAAAAAGGGGCGGGGAGTATTGTGTTGTCAGCATAGAAGCAGCTTAGGACTGCTCGGTTACTTCGAACATGAACTACTCACTGAATATGATCCGAGTAACAAATCCATTAGGGACATTTCAACCCTTCTAAAGGTGCCAAGCTCGACTGTTGATAATATCGTGAAGTCGAAAGGCGAAGGAACGAGCACACCGAAACCAAGAGTAGGCGGACCAGACCTACTGACGGATAGCGACCGTCGACTATTGCGGTGGGTGGTTATAGAAAAATAGCATGAAGTCAGCGGGAGGAAACATTCGCGAGTACCAGTGTGCTAACACCAGACCAGTTAGCACAGTCACTGTGCGTCGGGAGTTAAAAATAATGGGGTCTAATGGTCGAGCAGCTTCTCGTAAGTCACACATTTCTCTAATCAGTGCTAAGCGGCGCTTGAGGTCTCCTGAAGACGATGGTTGATTATACAAACATGACGGCGCCTCTGTCATAAAACAGCATCTTTGAGGCAGTGGTTTATGGACAATAACATTCCTGAAATAGACTGAAATCGACTGTCCAGCCTGTCCCTGAACCCAAGGGAACACCTTTTGGATGAGTTAGAATTTCGACTTCGCTCCAGACCCCTGCGTTCAACATCACTGCCTTCTCTGGTTTCGTCGCTTGCTGAAGAATGGGCTTCCATTCAAAGACATTCAGACACCCCATTGGCAGTGTGTCCAGCAGGTTTCAACCCATATAGGCGAAGAGTCTGCACATCCCGTATTCATGTCCACCAATGTGTGTCCGAATACTTTTGATCAAAAGTCTACTACAGTTCCTACGTATAACTCCCGTAGGGGCTGGGAACACGAAGTTAGACTAATTACAGCTCGGACCGACGCACTTAAGCAGCTATTCTCGTCGCGCTCCGTACGTACTCTACTGGCCATTAAAATTGCTACACCACGAAGATGACGTGCTACAGACGCGAAATTTAACCGACAAGAAGAAGATGCTGTGATATGCAAATGATTACCTTTTCAGAGCATTCACACAAGGTTGGCGGCGGTGGCGACACCTACAACGTGCTGACATGACGAAATTTTCCAACCGATTTCTCATACACAAACAGCAGTTGACCGGAGTTGCCTGGTGAAACGTTGTTGTGATGGCTCGTGTAAGGAGGAGAAATGCGTACCATCACGTTTCCTACTTTTATAACGGTCGGATTGTAGCCTATCGCGATTGTGGTTTATCGTATCGCGACACTGCTGCTCGCGTTGGTCGAGATCCAATGACTGTTAGCAGAATATGTAATCGGTGGGTTCAGGAGGGTAATACGGAACGCCGAACTGTATCCCAACGGCCTCGTATAACTAGCAGTCGAGATGACAGGCATCTTATCCGCATGGCTGTAACGGATCGTGCAGCCACGTCACGATCCCTGAGTCAACAGATGGGGACGTTTGCAAGACAAGAACCATCTGCACCAACAGTTCGACGACGTTTGCAGCAGCACGGACTATCAGCTCGGAGACCATGGCTGCGGTTACCCTTGACGCCGTATCACAGACAGGAGCGCCTGCGATGGTGTACTCAACGACGAACCTGGGTGCACGAATGGCAAAACGTCATTTTTTTCGGACGAATCCAGGTTCTGTTTACAGCATCATGATGGTCGCATCCGTGTTTGGCGACATCGCGGTGAACGCACATTGGAAGCGTGTATTCGTCAGCACCATACTGGCGTATCACCCGGAGTGATGGTGTGGGGTGCCATTGGTTACACGTCTCGGTCACCTCTTGTTTGCATTGACGGCACTTTGGACAGTGGACGTTACATTTCAGATGTATTACGACCCTTGGGCTCTATCCTTTATTCGATCCGTGTGAAACCCTACATTTCAGTAGGATAATGCACGACCGCATGTTGCAGGTACTGTACAGGCGTTTCTGGATACAGAAAATGTTCGACTGCTGCCTAGGCCAGCACATTCCCCAGATCTCTCACCAATTGAAAACGTCTGGTCAATGGTGGCTTAGGAACTGGCTCATCACAATACGCCAGTCACTACTCTTGATGAACTGTGGTACCGTGTTGAAACTACATTGGCAGCTGTACCTGTACACGCCATCCAAGATCTGTTTGACTCAATGCCGAGGCGTATCAAGGCCGTTATTACGGCCAGAGGTGGTTGTTCTGGGCACTGATTTTTCAGGATCTATGCACCAAATTGCGTGAAAATGTAATCACATGTCAGTTCTAATATAGTATATTTGTCCAGTCAATACCCGTTTATCATTTGCATTTCTTCTTGGTGTAGCAATTTTAATGGCGAGTAGTGTAACTAACGTGAAGAAGCCCTAACTTGCGGTACAATGCGAAGTACCCTGTATCATGCACTTTGCAGGTTTACTGTGCGGAGATGAAGAAAGTGTGTCTGTAGCGTCGTGTGCGTGGGTGAGGGTTGGACGTGTGATGTCGGCGCTCGACAGCCCCGGCCGCTGGTCCTGGTTTATTTACCTGTGACGCAGGCCTCGCTTCGCACCGCGGACGCACCGCGCCGGCCGGGACATCGATTCGCAACCGGCCGGCGCAGACTGAGAGACTGCAGGCTCCGGGACGTCGGGCGCCGGCGGCCGCGCCGCCTCGGCTCCCAGCCAAGGCACTCGGCTAGCACGGCGCTGCAGACCTGTACTGCTACTGCCGGCGTTTAGGAGTGTCAGTGTAAAAAAAACAAAATTAGTTTTGACCCGAGAAATCAGTTGGTAATTATATGTAATTATTTAATTATACAAATCTTATATTATATTACCTTTTGATTACTGGAATAATTTACATGGCCTGTATTTCTAAATGACGCTCTTACACAATGTGTATCGTAACACTGGGAGAATACGAGGTGCGACAACAAAGTAATGAGACTGTTTTTTTTTTTTTTTTGCAAGATTTGGCAACCCTGCAGGCTTCCTTAGGCACAATATCTTTGACCTTGGTCTGTAAGCTGCTAGTAGTCGAAGCAGCACATCGATGCAACTGCTCAGTCGTGAGTTGTGCTGTAATAAGTTAACACGTGTTTCTGTGTCTCGTCACGGAAGGGGTAACGCACCGCACACATTGCGCAACGTTATGCCATTTCTTTTTGTGTTAAATTGGGTGAAAACGCGACGAGAACTTACGGTAAGCTTCAGAAGGCTTTTGGAGAGGAGGTTATGTCAAGAGCTCAAGTTTTTCGTTGACGTAATATGTTTAGTGTAGGCAGAACGAATGTTGAAGATGAAGACCACAGTGGACGACCATCAACCTCACGGACGAATGTCAACTTGGCCAGGGTGCGTGAACTCATATGATCTGATCGAAGATTATCCGTGAAAATGATTGCAGAAGAACTGAACATCAATCGAGAAACGGTTCGTCTAATAATAACTGAAGATCTTGATATGAGAAAGATTTGTGCAAAAATGGTCCCCAAAAACATCACACCACAACAATGTAAAACACGGAAAATGTGGCAGCCGATCTGGTAGAGAAAACGGAAATCAATCAAGAATTGTTGAGAAGTGTTATCACTGGTGATGAAAGCTGTTTTTTTTAGTGCGATCCAGAGACAAAACGCCAAAGTTCGCAATGGAGCTCAAAGGGATCACCCAGACCAAAAAAAAGCTCACATGCCAAAGTCAAAAGTGAAATGCATGCTTGTGTGCTTCTTTGATTCCAAGGGAATAGTTCATAAAGAGTGGGTGCCTCCTGGACAAACGTTAACCAATATTAATACAAAGAAAGTTTAGAAAGACTTCGTAAAAGAGTTCTTCGTGTCCGTGCCAACATTGCTGATAACTGAATTCTGAATCACGATTATGCGCCATCCCATACTGCTCTGTCAGTTTTAACCTCAAAACAAAATTCAGTACTACCACAGCCACCTTATTCACCGGATATCGTTCCGTGCGACTTTTTTCTATTTGCAAGAGTCAAAACGGTGGTCAAGGGACGCCATTTTCAAACAACACAAGATGTCCAAAAAGCTGTAACGATGGTCATGGAGGATATTACGGAAGATGAGTTCCAGAAATGTTACCATCACTGGCAGAAGCACTGGAAAAAGTGTGTGCAATCAGAAGGGAACTACTTTGAAGGAAACAACACTAAACTTGACTAAAACGGTAAGAAAAATTTTTTCACATCAGTCTCATTACTTTATTGTCGCATTTCGTATGTTGGGTTGGAGCGTAAGTTGTCAGCGTTTTCCCATAAGTTATTAAACAGAATAGATACATGTAGGAGACTTCAGTCATCAATAATACAGGGTATAACAAAAATAATCATCCGATTCTTAGAAAATCGTAATTGTTACGTTATTTGAGATACGTGCGTGAACAACGTACTGTTGGAAAGACCAAACTCTCGAGTTTTACAGGGTTGCCGCTGGGTAGCAGCAGTGTGCGCCCACTTCAGTTCTAGTAAAAATGGTGTTGTGACAACACAAAGCGTTTTGTGTTCTAAGTTCTGCGTAGTGCGGGTCAGTAATAACCGTTCAGCGTGACTTTCGTTCTAGTTATGGTGTGGATCCTCCTGCAGCACAGAGCATTAGACGATGGCATGAACAAGTCCTAGAAACAGGTTGTTTGTGTAAAGGCATATCGCCTGGCCGTCCCCAAGTGTCTGACACAGACGACGAATACATCCGCCGTAGTTTCACAAGGAGTCCGCAGAAATCCGTTCGCCATACACCTCGACAGCTCAACATATTCCGACACGTTACACGATAAATCAGTCAAATCTAAAGGCCGTAAATTCAACTAAATACCTAGGAATTCCAATTACGAACAACTTAAAATTGCAAGAAACACGTTGAAAATGTTGTGGGGAAGACTAACCAAAGACTGCTTTTTATTGGCAGAGTACTTAGAAAATGTAACAGATCTATAAGGAGACTGCCTACACTACGCTTGTCCGTCCTCTTTTAGAATACTGCTGCGCGGTATGGGATCCTTACCAGATAGGATTGACGGAGTACATCTAAAAAGTTCAAAAAAGCGTAGCAAATTTTGTATTATCGCGAAATATGGGAGTGTCACTGAAACGATGCATGATCTGGGCTGGACGCCATCAAAACAAAGGCGTTTTTCATTGCGACGGAATCTTCTCACGAAATTTCAATCACCAACTTTCTCCTCCGAATGCTACAATATTTGGTTAACACCAACCTACATAACGAGAAACGATCACCACGATAAAATAAGGGAAATCAGAGCTCGTACGGAAAGATATAGGTGTTCGTTCTTTCTGCGAGTTATACGAGTTGGAATAATAGAGAATTGTGAAGGTGGTTCGATGAACCGTCTGCCAGGCACTTAAATGTGATTTGCAGAGTATCCACGCAGATAAGATGGGTTCGGGATGGCTTTCCAACCCAACTCAGTATATAGTGTTTTCTATCAGTCTAGCAGAGTGCGTGCGTGCTTTATAGTGGAGAAGCATCGTTTCACGCAGTCTTCCCGGTAGCTGTTCTGGAAATGCGTTTGCAAGACGTATCAGTTGTTGACAATAACTGTCAGCAGTGATGGTTTCACCTCAAGGAGGCAATTCGTAGTACACCATACCGTCGCTATTCCAACATACTGTATGAATAACATTCTCTCTTGGGGAGCCGCTGCTTTGTTCGGGCTCAACCATTCCTTTCTTTTCCTGATGTTAGCACAAAGACATCATTGCTCGTCACCAATAATGATATAGGACAGGAATGGTCGGTGTTGTTCACGAGCCAGTTGATGACGAGCAAGCACTTATAATCACCCACTGATTTTTGTGATTTGGGCTTAGAGCCTCCGATACCCGTAAACCCGATTTTTGAACCTTTCCCATTGCTTGAAAATCTCTCACGATCGTGGAATTATCACAATTCATCACATTTTCCAGTTCTCTAGTACAATGACGTTGATCGTTGTCGATTAATGCGTTTAAACGATCTTTATCAAACCCCGAAGGTCTTCAAGAACGTGGAGAGTCACTATTGTGAAAACGATCCTCCTCAAAAAGAGAAAACCATTTTCTTGCCGTGATATTATCCTCATACAGGGCGCAAATGTATGTGGCTGCTACCGCTGCTGTCACCCTTCTATTGAACTCAAACAGAAGAATATGTCGGATATGTTCCGGTGGCTTCACTTCGCACTCCATTATTTAACGGCCACAGCTCCACTTACTATCTCCAAATGACAAAATGACAACATGTAAACTCAAACAGTAACAGTGGACTAGAAATAAAAAATGACAATCGATAAATAAACCTGTAGCAATCGGAATACCAACATGCAGAACAAATATTCCATGAATGTTTCGCAGTATCCTAATAAAACAGGAAAAACAAGAGCAGTGAGAGGATAACACATAGGATGAAAGAGATGCCAATCTTCTATATGACCAAAGATATACTGGATGTTCAAAAAGGTGTTACATATTCCCACAGGAGGTTGTATTGGTCAGAACTGGAAGATAGGTTCCTGTGATCGTAAGTCCGGAGGTACGGGATTGTCTGTCAAAAAATGGTTCAAATGGCTCTGAGCACTATGGGACTTAACATTTGTGGTCATCAGTCCCCTAGAACTTAGAACTACTTAAACCTAACTAACCTAAGGACATCACACACATCCATGCCCGAGGCAGGATTCGAACCTGCGACCGTAGCAGTCGCGCGGTTTCGGACTGAAGCGCTTAGAACCGCTCGGCCACCGTGGCCGGCTGCGTCAAATGCATTGATTACACGCTCCTCTAACGTTTGCACTACGTCGATATGTTGGGCATGCGCCAAAGACTTTCACGACCGGATGACATATCTTCTGGTAAACCTTCCGGGGTGTAATGTTTACCAGAAGATACACCAAAGACTTTAAATGTCACCATAGCTAGAAATCGAACGGACTCAGCTAGTGCCTCAACCACACTCGTCTTTCTGCATGGGTTATATTCTCGAATAGCACCAGTGTTACATCGCGCAGAAATCGATGATACACAGCACCTGTTAGTCTGTTTGATAAAATGTATCGCCCTATGTTAACGACAATTCCTACCATACATTGATACTGAAGCGATCCTAATGTCTCCTGTCTACGATTATTCAAGGATTTACATCTGCCGACATGTGCGTGTTGCAGTAATTCACTATAACAACTACTCAGTAAACTACTGGAGCAGTTGCTACAAGAGTGTTATTGTGCGTCACGGAGAGATTTAGTACCGAAATTTCGAGAGAACACGTTGCTCGAGGATTCGGACAACATATTACGTCCTCCTCATATACATTTCGCGAAATGACCATTGCGAGAAATTAGAGTAATTATAAAGGCTTGCCGACAATCGTTCTTTCCAAGCGCCATTCGTGGGTGGACCAGGGAAAGTGTTCAGTTAGTGGCCACACGCTGTTAGGTGGTTTGCATAGTGTGATATACATGTAGATGTATGACGGCCTACACCATCTAATCCTACACATTACTCGTCACAAGTAAAACGATCCATACCTCAGCAGATAATGGTTTTCGGTCTTAGACGTCAGGAGCTTTTCTTCTAGTTTTGACGAATATTCTCTTGTTTGAAAATGTGATGCTTTTTTTAACACCGTGTATGCAATAAAAAGACTATATCTACAGACTCCAAAATCAGACACGAGAAAGCAACGATAAACAATGCAGTACTATATGTGCTGCTGAGATCATAACACTATGACCATGTGGCGCAAAGTCCGCAGCTCGTGGTCGTGCGGTAGCGTTCTCGCTTCCCGCGCCCGGATTCGGTTCCCGGAGGGGTCAGGGATTTTCTCTGCCTCGTGATGACTGGGTGTTGTGTGATGTCCTTAGGTTAGTTAGGTTTCAGTAGTTCTCTTCTAGGGGACTGATGACCATAGATGTTAAGTCCCATAGTGCTCAGAGCCATTTTGAACCATGTGGCGCAGCACAACTAGAAAAACAAAAGTGAAAAATACTGTACTCTAAAAGAGGTGGTGAGAGATGGATGCTAAATCCTAGGGAAGAACTGACCGGAGCATGAGGACACTATCAGGAGAAATCCGAGTGAAAAAGAAAGATCTGCGGGACATGCGAGCAGTATGAATATGGATAGCAAGGCAAAAAAGTGTGGGAAACAATGGGGACGTATAGAAGAACGACAGGAACCAAATATGTTGCTGAACTTAGAAATGATTATTTCGAATCCGGGACGAAGGTGAAAGGGAAAGGGAATTGGAGACTCAGGTACGCAGCAAGCAATATTTCGTAGATCAACGCTGGATTGTCACCAGTGGAGCGTGGCATACAAGAGAAAAAGATACTGAAGATCTCGGAAAAAAAAGTTGGAGAACAGAAGAGAAAGGAAGAAGAGGTTCTGGGAAGGATAAAAATTAAATGCAATCTATGAAGAGGCTAGCCAAAGTCCTATAGAGGCCGCAACCGCAGAAGAATGATTAGAAAAAGAAGAAGCAGAGGAAGAAAATAACGAAAACTGACTCGGGTGAAAGTATACGATACGAGAAGCAAAGACGTTCCTGACACATGGATCCACAGACGAGCCATTTGCAAGATAATTGCGAATGTGTCATTACGAGCCTCTGCTGACTTCAGTATGAAATATTGTCCTATTCAGCACAAATGTATTTGGAACGAAACTTTTAGATTTAGTGACCATGAAATAAAGCTCAAATTTCACCCATGGATCATGGTTTTGGAATGTGGTACATGTATCAAGGGGCATCAGCACATTTTGCTGCTGGTGTAATACACTGACGCAAAAAATCGCATTACCAAAAAATAATTCAGGTAGAGTAAAGAAATTTCGGTAATTCATTTATGTAGGTAACATACTGAAACGTCCCCTTAGAAAAATTAATGAATTACTGTGCTGGAAAACACCTTACGTTATATGATTTTCAAACAGCTGAGCAGGACTGAACGTACTCGGACATTTCGCTCTTTACCTATTCTGATCAACACTGAACTGACACACATTTTTAACGCAACGCAATCTGACTTTCAAAAATCCCCACAAAAGAATGGCCCTGACTAACAATAACTTATACCTTTCATGAATCACTTACCCCACAAAAATCGTCGCTACTCGAACTACCGCAATACAGCGAGCGCTACTACTGCCAGCTAAATAAAAGATTCTAACTACTGAAGGCACTAACTACTGATAGGCATAGTCAGCAAATGAAAGATTTTGATAGAGAACAAACAATGTATTTACCTTAATAGTGTTCAAAAGTAATATATATATAATCAGTTCATTACATCCAGTCTTATAAATTTACTCTTTCTGGCGGACACACGTCCACATCATGCACTCTCAAAACTCCGCCATCTCACTCCCCACATCCACCTCCAACTGCGCAACGCTACGCGCTGTTAACATCCAACTGCCCAACACTACAATAGCGAATATTCCAACAATGACAACCAGCCACAGACTGCACACAGCACAGCCAGTGATTTTCATACAGAGCGCTACATGACGTTACAAACATAAAAACCTAAACAGCCTACTTACAACATCTAAGTGATTAGCATTGCAAGACCACAGGTTAACATAAATGCGAGATAAGTCGTTGCAAATGTGAAATGCTGGTACATTAATAATCGGTGTTACCGCCAGAATGTTGAATGCAAGCGTGCAAACGTGCATGAATTGTGTTGTATAGGTGCCGGATGTCAGTTTGTGGGATGGATTTCCATGCCTGTTACAGTTTGTCGGTCAATGCAGGGACAGTCACTGCTGTTTGCGGATGACACTGGAGTTGCCGTCCAGTGATGTCCCTCATGTGCTCGACTGGAGACAGATCTGGTGATTCAGCAGGCCAAGACAACATGTTGATACTCTGTAGAGCGTGTTCGGTCACAACAGCGGTACATAGGCGAGCGTTATCCGCTTGGAAAACACCTCCCGGAATGCTGTTCACGAATGTCAGCATAACAGGACCAATCACGAGATTGACATACAATTTTTCAATCTTGGTGCATGGGATAGCCACGCGAATGCTCCTGCTTTTAATATTTTTTTGTGGTATTAAAAAAATTTAAAAACCTCTCTCACACCGGCCTGATATAGCTTCACTGATCAGGGTAGTAAAAACATGCGTATGTTAAGGGAATTTTCATTCACGAAGCAGGCTTATCACATTCACACAGTTCAATACTGTTCTATCCTGATTAAATTAAGCTTGACTTAAATTCCATAAGGCAGTGAAGCAATTTCGAAGTCTCAGTGCGACGAAAATTGTCAGTCGATCTCCTGAAAACATTTGTAATAATTATTAACTTTCGGTGATCATATGGGGAAGACCGGAGATCTGCTGGTAAGACCGTGTTAGCCCATTTATTGAAAGTAATAAACTGGATATCTTGAGCGTACAAAACTGCAGGTTCGTCCAGTATAAATCAGACATTCCCCACTGATCCCGTGCAACACAGCGTAGTAAGCAGACACTGTCAATAATAATCAGTTAAATAATACGTGAACACACTTACTTTAGTTTAGTCCATATATTAAATTCCTTCTCATACAGAATCTCATCAAGATGGCGACTAGCTCAACAATACATACATATACATCCTCCTTCTTTCACGGATAATCGGCAAGATCCCCTTCATTCTTTTTATAAGAGAAAACATAGATAGCAGAGAAGCTATTCCATGGAGTAAATGGACGCTCCAAGTAATAATAGGGCTTGAAACTACTTTGCATTGATAATCACCGTATATTAAAGTTTAGGAATCGGTAAGATAAGAAGAGATATTTCAAGATATGTACTGAGTTACATAATTTATAAAATTTCTGAAAATATCGCGGAGAGACCGCTGCAAGAGACATTACATGCTGTCATTAGATATCGCACCCCAAACAATAACTCCACGTGCAGACAGGTTGGTTCCAGGCCCTCAACTGGCCTCTACCTCATCAACACACGACTACCGCTGGCACCGTGTCAGAACCAGCTTTCATCAGAATATACAACGCACCTCTACCCTGCCCTCCAATGAGCTCTCGCTTGACCTATTGAAGTGGCGAAAGGCAGTGGTTTGATGTCAGTGGAATGCACGCTTCAGGGCGTCTAGGTCGGAGCTGTCGTTGACGTAACCGCTTTGTAACAGTTCACTGAGTAACTGTGCTTTCAATTGCTGATGAAATTGCTGATGCATGTGCAGTACGACGCGCCAGAGCCATACGCCGAACGCAATGGTCTTCCCTCTCGTTAGTGCGACTTGGCTGTCCGAAGCCCGGTCTTCTTGTGGCCGTACATTCTCGTGACCACCGCTGCCGGCAGTCATGTACAGCGGCTACATTGCTGCAAAGTCTTTCTGCTGTATCGCAGAAGGAACATCCAGCTTCTTGTAGCCCTATTACACACGTTCAAACTCGGTGAGGTGTTCATAATGGCGTCTTTGTCGCGTTAAAGGCATTCTTGACTAACATCACCTCTGCACGTCCAGTCTCTAAGGTAACTATCCTCACGACCGTTACACCGTACATTTAAAGGAAACCTGATTTGCACTCTCGTAGGGGCGCTGTAAGTGCCACTCTAATACGACTGGCGTGAAATGTGAATAGTCATCATCTTTCAGATGTAGAAACTCGCCTACCAAATTTAGTTGCTGCCGCACAACTCCTTGCTATTGCGATTTTTTTTCTTTCAGTGTACATCGAGGATGGAGGGTTGGGTTGTTTTGGGGAGGAGACCAGACAGAGAGGTCATCGGTCTCATCGGATTAGGGAAGGACGGGGAAGGAAGTCGGCTGTGCCCTTCCAAAGGAACCATCCCGGCATTTGCCTGGAGCGATTTAGGGAAATCACAGGAAACCTTAATCAGGATGGCCAGACGCGGGATGGAACCGTCGTCCTCCCGAATGCGAGTCGAGTGTGCTAACCACTGCGCCGCCTCGCTTGGTCATCAAGGATGGATTGAGTGAAGAGTGTAACCTCAGTCTTCAGCATCACCTGACCTCAATCGTATGGATTTTTCAGTCTGGAGTCATCTGAAAAGTGAAGTGTACAGCACTCCAGTTGATACGATTGAAGATCTGGAGCACGAATTGTATAGTCTTGTGAAGATATCTGAGATGATCAGAGGTTGTTCGAAAGAATTCGCAACTTTCTGTGGAAACAAGTGCACTAATTGCATCAAAATACGACGACGGTGACCAGAACACGACCTTTAACAAGCACGAGTGAACAGTAAATTGTAACTTGTGTTGATGCAGTGTAGTATTTCTTGTTAAAGTAGGCCTTGGGTGAAATTTCGTACCTACTAGATGGTGACTTAATATCTAAAAGTTTACATTTCTAATACATTTGAACTAACCTGAACAATATTTCCTAGTAGTCAGCGGCGGCTCAAAACAAAGCTTACAAAATTATCTCGCAAATGGCTGGTTCCCTGACACATTTTTAATTAAACCCTTTCGTTTCTGCTATCGTATACTTTCACCCAAGTTAGTTTTTGCTGTTTATTATAATTCACCCTGTATATTTCGAATGCAGATTTCAAGAAAGTTCTTTGGTGAAAATGTACTAAATGTACGTTTGTACAGTTCAGCTGTAGTTAGGTAGAGACGTCTTATCTAATGCCTGCGCCGCTATGTATTTTTAAAGACACTCATAACACTGGTGATCCACTTTCACCTGAAAAATGATCATAGATCCAAAGACGTTAATGTACCAAAGACATTAGATTACAGAAGCTACGTAAATATACCCTAAGACAAAAAACGACGCTTCACGAGGAAATTGTACGTACATGTACAGAAGAAAAAAATGACACTTTCAGGAAAATTGGACGATTTACCCAAGGGAAAGAATTTCACATATTAAGCAATTCATTAACATGACCTGTGGCTCTTATACAAGCTTGGCATTGAAAGTTATTGATAGTTATTGAACGTTATTGATAGTTATTGAACGTTTGTATTTTTATTTTTTTATTTTTTGTTCTAATAAAACCCCATGTCATTCCAAGCATGTGTGTCAGTTTGTACCTCTCTGTCTACATTATTCCGTGATTTATTCATTTTTCAAATTTATACTGACTTTTTGATCACCCGGTATATTACAGAATGGGGAACTGCTTACAGTAGAGCAACAGTTCGGAGACAATGATTATTTGTATCAGCATGATAAAGAACTCTCTGTCATAAAGCTCCATCTGTGAGGCAATGCTTTGTGGATAGTGACGTTCTTGAAATGGACTGGCCTCCGCAGTCTTGACCTGATCCCAACGGAACACCTTTGGAATGACTTAGAACCTGGACGTCGCTCCAGACCGTAGCGTCTAGCATCACCACCACCACTGGTTTCGGCTTTTGAGAAAGCGTGTGCTTCCATTCGCACACAGACATTCGGACACGATGTTGAAAGTGTACGCGGCAGAGTACAAGCCCTAGTAAAGGCGAAGGGTGGATACACCGCCAGTTAATGTTCACTAAAAGGTATCCAGTTATTTTTGATCAGATAGTGTGTGCGTGTAACCGAAAAGTTTAAACGAGGGCTTTGTTAGTAGCAGTGGGTGCGGAATGGGTGATGAAGATGATGATTTTCAATGTGTAATATCTCTAGATTAATTTCTTTTGTTGTGTTACCGTAAATTATTATTGATGGTATATGCTCTGCCTTTATTGCGTATTCTTGTGTATTTTTATAATTGTTACACATTGTTACAAACATTCTACTCTGTTTAGACTGACATCTTGTACAGACTGTGAAATATTTCTTAAAGTACTCTGGGGAATAATTCAGTTATCACTCATAACTCGCAACAATTGATTCCCATTGAATGGTAATGTGCGACACTTTCGTGTTGAGTTCACCGAAGAGTTTGACGCCCAACGTAGAAGGAATCAGGCGGCGTTTCCTTACCGCAGAAAAGTAGTTTTGTATATACTAGGTGGGCCAGCCGCGTTGGCCGAGTGGTTCTAGGGGCTTCAGTCTGGAAACGCGCTGCTGCTACGGTCGCAGGTTCGAATCCTGCATCGGGCATGGATGTGTGTGATGTCCTTAGGTTAGTTACGTTCAAGTAGTTCTATGTCTAGGGGACTGATGACCTCAGACGTTAAGTCCCATAGTGTTTAGAGCCATATATTAGGTGGCGTTCTTGCACGTTTACAACTAAACTCGTCGCAGGGCAATAATATGTATACTAACTCACAAATACGTACACTAACTCGCAAGTAAGATTGGCATCACACTGAACAGTAATGAACAATGATTTATTACCATAATATGTACACAAGCACTCGTCTTCCATAACAAGGTGTGGCACTGGAGTAAAAGTATTGGACACTGGTGTAAACTAACTCCTGTATAACAGGCTAATTACTCTCATACTTATTCAGTCTCCTGGACAGACAGTTCATCTTTCAGACTTTATTGATGGTAAACATTTTGACACTTGATGCTGGATGTGTTATGACCAACTGCATCACATGTAAATAACTTCTCGGCAGTTAGTGCTGATCGGCTACTGGTGATCAGTGACAACTTCCAAGATGCTACTCCAGGCGCGTGTGAAATGAATGTGCGCAACGGAAAATAATAAACGCTAAAATGCAGATTTGGCGTTGTCTGACTACCTGCTGAAGCAGATCTTAGGATCTCTTAATTCTATAAATTACAACTAAACATAAATGAATGCTGAAGCAACTAATCCTACTAAATGATAAACGTTGTTCCTGCTTATATATTTACTGCATATTAAAAAACCTTTCTATTACAAAGTTTACATTTCCTAAGTAAAATTACCGATCAATTGCCCAGCTCTGCCCCTTATTTTGAGTGCGCGGTCTAATATCAATAATGCGAAATGACTGACATCATCATCTACGTACCAAACACTAGAAGACACTACTGTCAAAGATGATGTACAGTGGTGTGGAACCTCAGCGGAAATAAACTAACGTGATCACAGCTGTTTAGCTTTATAGCCCTAATAAGCCGAAGCAATTTGCGATATCACCGTTTGTACTGGGTCTGGTGCTTCGGCGTGCTGGTTCTCGTACACTTTTGCGTCAATGGAAGAACTTCAGCCACAAAATAAAAACTCGTCCAAACACTAGGACGGCAGAAGGCGGTCCTTTGACTAATATACTCTAATACTGTCTTCTCCTCTCTGTGTTCTACAGACGAGAAACGCGAACTCCCAGCCACAAGGACGGAATTCAGATAACGTCTCAACGTAAGTATTGGCAAAGGAAGTGCTCTCAATTACTGAACGCTGCGTACTCAACGACGACTTCCAACCCGGAGGTGAAGTCCAGAATCGTATAGGTTCTCAACAGTACAATACGTAATTGTTCTAAGTATGAACTCTACTCAGATCAAAGACAGCAAGTCCGTATGTACCACCGTCACACACGGGCGCTCACAATGGAAGACTTCGTTGGTTCAAATGGCTCTGATCACTATGGGACTTAACTTCTAAGGTCATCAGTCGCCTAGATCTTAGAACTACTTAAACTTAACTAACTTAAGGACATCACACACATCCATGCCCGAGGCAGGATTCGAACCTGCGACCGTTGCTGTCGCGCGGTTCCAGACTGTAGTTCCTAGAACCGCTCGACCACAGAAGACTTCGTCTCTCCACAGCTGGCCTCCCAGCAAGGCTCGGCTCCCAGCACTCGTAGTTCCGAAAACGAATCATATTCCCGAAACCACGGAATATTCTCCCTCTCTACAGATTCTTTCGAACACTGACCAAACATATTATAGTCTTTTGTCGTTCAGCGCGGTAAGTTTTCGAGGAAAAACCTATACTCGTACAATGGTACGCTTCTGAATAAAAATCCTTGGAAATAACCCAGCGTGTGTGGTTTCCCAGGTCACATTTCCTCGTTCCTCTCAGCTGCGTCCCAAGATTTTCGTAGTTTCCAAAGTATAATCCTTCCCATCCGCCCACAATACCGGCCAGTCGCGACTCTATCGTGACCCAGCGCTCAGGTGTCCGAACGTCCGCTTTGCTACTTCCTGTATTTAAGCAGGACAAACACACCTGTGTGGGCGTTCCACCTATGGTTCCGCCTGGCATTTCATTTCCACTGTCATTCCAGCCTATACTAATATAATAATAAAGACACTCTGTCGCCTTTCATGCAATAAGCGTTAACAGTTATTTACAAGTCGTACGTGACAATATCAGTCTCCTTTATATATTCATATATATGATGTACAACCTATCACATGATACCGAAATGTGTTTCTAGGTCACGGCAAAGTATGTGGATGGGTGCTTGTAAGGTGCGAAATTATAGCCACCTTACAGACTGGTCGAATGAAGGAGTGCGGCCGCTTTTATCAGCGAACGGAGGAAGAATGTTGCACCTGCGTTCTTTTTTGTTGATATAGAAATAAGTGACCTCGGGATAGAAAAGCAATTGAAATCGCTCACCAAAGGAAAGTGTGCTGGATCTGACGGCGTAGCAGTACGATTTTACAGAGTATGAGAGAGAATTTGTCCCTTTTCTGGCAGCAGTGTACCATAACCCTATGGAGGAGCGAAGTCGTCCGCGTTTTCAAAAAGGGTCGTCGAACAGACACACATACGTAAAGGCCTGTATCTCTAATCTCGGGCTGTTGTATAATTTTGGAACATGTTTTATGCTCTCGTATTATGACAATTGTGGAGACGAAAAATCTCCTCTGTAGGAATCAATAAGGGTTCTGAAAGCCGGCAGGTGTGGCTGAGCGGTTCTAGGCGCTACAGTCTGGAACCACACGACCGCTACGGCCGCAGGTTCGAATCCTGCCTCAGGCATGGATGTGTGTGATGTCCTTAGGTTAGTTAGGTTTAAGTAGTTCTAAGTTCTAGGGGACTGATGACCTCAGAAGTTAAGTCCCATAGTGTTCAGAGCCATTTAAGGTTCGGAAAACAACGGTCATGTGAAACCCAGCTCGCATTGTTCGTCCGCGAGACAGAGTTCCAACAAATAGAACGCAGCATGTCATTCTCAACAGAGAGAAGTCTTCAGAAGTAAAAGTAACTTCGGGCCTACTCCAAGGGTCTGTTACAGGGGCCTTTACTTTTCACACTATACCCATAAACGACATAGCAGATAATGCTGAAAGTTTTACGAGGCTTTCGCGGGTGATGCTGTTCTACATAGAGACGTCGCGATGCTAGAAAATTCTACAGAAATACGGGAATACGTGCAGAGGATTGTCGCTTGGTGTAGGGAATGGCAGGTGGCCCTCAACACAAACGAACGTAACGTTCTGTGGTTAGACAGGCAGAAAGACCCATTATTGTACGATTCGACGATTGCAGAAGTATCACTTGAAGCAATTACTTCCATAAATTGTTCAGGAGTATGTGTACGGAGCGATTTAAAGTGGAACGACCGTATGAAGCTAATTGCAGGAAACGCAGGTGAAAAGACTTAACATTCATTCGAAGAATCCTTAGAAAATGTGGTTAGTCAACAAAGGAGGTAGCTTACAAAATCCTCTTTGCATTAATAATTAAATATTGCTGTCAATATGGGATCCGTATCTAATAGGATTGATAAAGAAAACATACAAGCACCAAAGAAGAGCAGCGCGTTTCGTTTCAGGTGCATTTAGTAAGCACGAAAACATCACGGAGATAATCAACTAACTCCACAGGCAGACGCTGCAAGAGATGTGTTCTGCATCACGGTGTGGTTTGCTGTTAGTTCAACAGCGTAAGTTCCTAAGAGTGTCAATAAATTTTCTGCTTCCTGCTAAGTATATCTCGCAAAAATTCTATGAAGAAAAAATTAGAGAAACCGAGCCCACACAGAGAGTTTTACCAACAATCCTTCTTCCCGCGAAACATTCGGAACTGGAAGATGAAGGAGGAGTAATTGATAGTGGTACAAGAAGTACCTTCCGCCACACACCGCGTGATGACATGCCGAGTATACACTACTGGCCATTAAAATTGCTACACCAAGAAGAAATGCAGATGATAAACGGGTATTCATGGGACAAATATATTACACTAGAACTGACATGTGGTTACATTTTCATGCAATTTGGGTGCATAGATCCTGAGAAATCAGTGCCCAGAACAACCACCTCTGGGCGTAATAACGGCCTTGATTCGCCTGGGCATTGAGTCAAACTAAGCTTGGATGACGTGTACAGGTACAGCTGCCCATGCAGCTTCAACACGATACAACAGTTCATCAAGAGTAGTGACTGGCGTATTGTGACGAGCCAGTTGCTCGGCCACCATTGACCAGTTGTTTTCAATTGGTAAGAGATCTGGAGAATGTGCCGTACAGGACCTGCAACATGCGGTCGTGCATTATCCTGCTGAAATGTAGGGTTTCGCAGGGATCGAATGAAGGGTACAGCCACGGGTCGTAACACATCTGAAATGTAACGTCCACTGTTCAAAGTGCCATTAATGAGAACAAGAGGTGACCGAGACGTGTAACCAATGGCACCCCATACCATCACGCCGGGTGGTGCACCAGTATGGCGATGACGAATACACGCCTCCAATGTGCGTTCACCGCGATGTCGCCAAACACAGATGCGACCATCATGATGCTGTAGACAGAACCTGGATTTATCCGAAAAAATGACGTTTTCCCATTCGTGCACCCAAGTTTGTCGTTGAGTACACCATCGCAGGCGCTCCTGTCTCTGATCCAGCGTCAAGGGTAACCGCAGCCATGGTCTCCGAGCTGATAGTCCATGCTGCTGCAAACGTCGTCGAACTGTTCGTGCAGATGGTTGTTGTCTTGCAAACGTTCCCATCTGTTGACTCAGAGATCGAGACAAGGCTGCACGATCCGTTACAGCCATGCGGATAAGATGCCTGTTATCTCGACTGCTAACAGTCACTGGATCTCGACCAACGCGAGTAGCAGTGTCGCGATACGATAAAGCGCAATGGCGATAGGCTACAATCCGACCTTTATCAAAGTCGGAAACGTGGTGGTACGCATTTCTCCTCCTTACACGAGGCATCACAACAACGTTTCACCAGGCAACGCCGGTCAACTGCTGTTTGTGTATGAGAAATCCGTTGGAAACTTTCCTCATGTCAGCACGTTGTAGGTGTCGCCACCGGTGCCAGCCTTGTGTGAATGCTCTGAAAAGCTCATCATTTGCATATCACAGCATCTTCTTCCTGTCTGTTAAATTTCGTGTCTGTAGCACGACATCTTCGTGGTGTAGCAATTTTAATGGCCAGTAGTGTAGATGTAGATGTAGATCCAAGTGCGAGCGCTCTCTGTGGCGGTAGACATAACTGTCGGAGGATGTAGCGGACTATTAGAGTGTCTTGTGGCGGAAGCGTAATGAGGTCCCTGTTCCGTGCGCCTCTATGTGGCGACTGATGAAAAACCACATGGCGCCGCCGTAGAGACTACGGGCTTCTGGCGCCCACTGTGTAGCTGTGTGCCGTATCTAACGGCCGCACAGTTTGTAATTCTACAAACAAATAGCGAGAATTTCTTTGTGCCGCCATGCCCTGGAGGCCGCTGCAACATTGAAGAGACGTAACGCTAGGAGACAACGGGAGAGAAACTTGGGCAGCAAATGGAGCTCCCAGACCAAGTCGAAAACTTACTTAACAGTGAGCAGTTCGCTCCCTAAGGGTCATAAAGTTACACAACGTCACAAGAAGTGGCAGCGAGATGTTTGACATCAGAAATTCTGCTTGAATATCCCCTGTAAAAGCCACACAAGCTTCCAAATGAGTTCCAACCCGTCCGTGTGTAGGCGGACACACACACACACACACACACACACACACACACACACACACACACACGCACACACGCACACACACACGCACACACACATTGAAATGGCGGACGGTGGTGTATTAAGAAAACTTGTCCACCAATGAAACTGCATGAACATTTTTAGACTGAAAGAATTATTACTGAGAATTTAGGCATTAGAGTAATGAAAAAAATATGTATTGGTTAATTATTTATCTACTAATTTATTTGTAACAGCTGCTTTTCTGTACTATGTAGGAAAGTGTCTGACGACAATAAGAAATGCCCGATGTTGGCGATAACAGTTTTTTGTCGTGTTGACCTCAAATTTCATTACGAATCGTAAGTCTGCGGAAACACACTATAGAATGACCAAAATTTGTAAACGTTGGTGTTTATTGCATCATCAATAAATGTGAGCCGGCTGATGTGGCCGAGCAGTTCTAGGCGCTTCAGTCTGGAACCGTGCGACCGCTACGGTCTCATGTTCGATTCCTGCCTCGGGTATGGATGTGTGTGATTTCCTTAGGCTAGTTAGGTTTAAGTAGTTCTAAGTTCTAGGGGAGTGCTGACCTCAGATGTTAAGTCCCATAGTGCTAAGAGTCATTTGAACCATTTTGATTAAATGTGACATCTCTCCCCTCGAAGAATATCTCTGCAGGGAAGATGTTTGGCACTGAAAATCAGGTCGGTGATAATTTTTATATACTGTATAAGCTCATAAACAGAGTTGAGGAAAATTTGATATGTTTTAATTTGTCGGTGGCAGTTGTATGAATGTACTACTTATTGCTGCAGTGGTTACTGATTTCGGACTGACTCTCCCGCTCTCAAAACACACATCTAAAAATTACAAAATACTAGTCGTAGATAGGTATTCGCATGCAGTATGAATGTCCGTATTACAAGCACCTATATGATTATAGACATACCTTGTTCTCAACCGCAACTAGTTATACAACATGGTGTCAAAGGACACGAATAGCTTTGTCCAAGAAAGCCAAACTGTGAGCAACGAAATACTCTCACTGATAATACAGGCTATGTACGTATCTATTGCTGCACCTGAACGACCAAACTGACAAATATAACTTTTAGTAGTCAGCAGGACACCTTGGTAAGATCCGCCCTCATTAGTTTGTTGCTTATTAGTTTGCTATGGTGTTGCCGCACACACCGTCATTTATTGACAACATTTGTATAACACAGAAAACAACCAATTATATAACACAAGAAATGTTAGCAATTTTGTTTTAAAAATAACGCAGATGTAAATTAAACATCCAAAGCCAGGAGAGACAACTAGCACTATATCCATTGTACAACCCTGTATTTCATTGTAAGGTGCAATATTCCTGCCTTTCTCCTGAGATAATAATAAAATACCAAAATTTGCTACATTTCAATCGGGAAATGAATGCTGAAATCTAAAATATCCGTTCTTTTGTTATAAGTTATTCACACGCTGTCCGGAGAAATAAAAGTAAGATGAAAGACATAACAAGTTACTTATTTTTATTTACATCATTTATGCAACCCGTGGTAATAAACCTGCAGTTATGCAATGTATAAACATTACACAGCACCATACTAAGCATCATTCGACACAATCGTTGTCCATGGTGTGAAGAGCGCATTCGAGACCAAAGCCTTATATATACGTTGATCTTACATGTGCAAAATCGTAGGTAAAAGTATTAGATAAAATTGACATTAATACATTTCATAGGCCTATATTACAAACGAGGCTGTTGGAAATAACATTCGTTATCTCGACACGTGCAGATGAATGATCGTACACATTTGAATAAGAGTAGCAAAAGAGTATGCACGTACGCAACCCATGTGCGCTAGTTATATAATAACGTATGCCTTTCATTTTGAAAGGGAATAACCATATAACAATTAAGTACCAGTGATGCAAACAGCACACAGCTTTTTACGATCACTACCTATTGTATCATACACTGCCTGAGTCATGGAATCGACCCCTTACCACCTTTCATATCAGGCGCTAAGTGTTTCTTCAAGTAAAGCAATAAAATCTGCTATTCCTTGTAAGGTACTGCGAATAAAGTATGGACGAATTATAAAAATTGTAATGCGCTTACACACAATTAAACCAACAGATCTCTCCGCATGTGACACATTCCTAAACTTCAATACATAAATAAAGTTATTATATGCCAGTTTCTAAAAATAATACTAGTGACATGAGGCTATATATAGTATACCACCTTAACGGTCTACTGTCTAGCGATCCTGTGTCACATACACCCATGTCAAGTTGTGTACTCAAACCCCTAACCGTAATATATTTCTGGAATGTTACAAATCACCCGTTGCTTACATGCCATTGTTTGTGCACTTCCAGTCAAAAATCGCAACTTATGCGATATTACTTACCGTAATCAAATAACAAAAACTATCTAATAAGTGGTAAATTTTCCTCAGTACCACACCGAAGCAGCATGCCTCTGAATCGTAACTAGAGTAACTGGTTTTGTGTACTGCATTAAAAAACAGCACTTGGCATATCTCTGAATGTAAATGAGAATAAGTGACGGAATCCGAACGTATTGAAACAAACTCTGAATGAATTGCATATTTCGTAAAAGAAATTGTACGGGTTTGACCTGTTTTCCACTTGTTGGATTAATAAGAAATAAGGGAACTCGCTTGCCGCAGTTGTTTGCTAGGATTCTTATAACCTGTCGAACAGTCACACAATTGAGAGTGACTTCACACTAATTTGCATTCGAATCACAAGTAAAAGATGGTTCTCTAGGCGTATGGGCTCCCGGGTTCGATTCCCGGCGGGGTCAGGGATTTTCTCTGCCTCGTGATGGCTGGGTGTTGTGTGCTGTCCATAGGTTAGTTAGGTTTAAGTAGTTCTAAGTTCTAGGGGACAGATGACCATAGATGTTAAGTCCCATAGTGCTCAGAGCCATTTCTAGGCGTATATTTTTCTATTTTCATTCACGACTGTTTTTATGTCAGTGCTTTGAAGATATTCCTGTTTAATTGTTGTTACTGCGGAAAGTTACACTACGTATATATCTGCGAAAATGTATGGCCTAGATTGAAGAGGAGTAGGGAATGCAAGGATAAATCTGATGAAACTAACAGACAATAACTTTCCTGTAAATAAAAACAAACCTGTAATCTGTGCGAAAGCGTATACCTTTGCACATCTCTAAAATCAAAATCTTCCGCTGGTTAACATTTGATACCCCGTCCCCCATGCCGTAGATTGTGACATGTTTGTATCTTCATCGGCGTGCTATCCGCAAGGTGATCCAGACGTGCCCGTTCTAACCTGTACCATTCTTCGACGCCTGCCTTTCTGAAGTCATCTCACGTGTGAGGATCGTTCATCTACTAACGCACTGCCAGTTTCATGCTGCCTTCGACTATTCTCAAATGCGTTCATAACAGCCTATTCAAAAAATCATTCCATTCGGCTTTTACTTACTGCACTTTCATCCGATTTCCGCTTACATCTGGCACCGTCGACTGCACGCCCATTTTCCAGGTATACCTGGGGTCTTTGCCTTAATTGCAGAAATATATATATTGACACAAAACGTGTCTAAGTATTGCACCACAAATGTTTATTTTCGTTCTGCTTTCACGTCAAGAAAAAGTAGTGCTTCAAACCAAAATGATGCTAGAGCAAAGATACCATTTCAGGTGTAAGCTGCAGTTCAGATGAAAATGCAGTAAGTAAAAATATCACACATCAATAAACTATTGTAGCGAATTCTTTTTAGATCTAAATCGAAATCAGAATCGTAAACATTTCATTCCGGATCACTGACGATATGGTGAATGAATGAAAAGAAATGCATATGGTAAAATAACCATTCTTAGTAGTTGGTAAAGATAGATTTGAAAATCTTTAGTAATGCTGCAGAAAGATAAATCTATGGGAAATCTAACAGTTCATGGAGAATTTGCGAAGAATCTGCACGTTCGGTCACATTAATATGACCAGCTGTCATAAGCTTGAATAACCACCTTTTGCAGTGCGGATCAGTGTTGAGACGTCCAGAAAGAGTGTCATTGAGGTTCTGGAAGATACAGTGCCGTGGCCAGCTGTACTAGGTTTCTCGGCTGACGAACAGCCGAATCGAGGTGGTCCCACAGTTTCCCGATTAGGTTTAATTCTGAAGAGTTTGAAGAGTTTGGTGTCCAGGG
Organism: Schistocerca serialis cubense; assembly: GCF_023864345.2. Classification (NCBI taxonomy): domain Eukaryota; kingdom Metazoa; phylum Arthropoda; class Insecta; order Orthoptera; family Acrididae; genus Schistocerca; species Schistocerca serialis. The sequence goes on along the minus strand of NC_064642.1, from coordinate 552,687,060 downwards.
GAGTACAGTAAATTCATCCTGATGCTCTTCGAACAATGCATATACACTGCGAGCTGTGTGACACACTGCATTGTTCTGTTGGTAGATGCCATTGTGATGAGAAAAAATAAATTGCATGTAGAGTTGGACATGGCTTCAAGGACAGATGAATACTTGGGTTGATCAATTGTGGCTCCCAGAATCGCGAGGTCGCACAGGAAATGACAGGAAAACATGCCCCAGACCACAGCGTTCCCTCCTGGTTGCAGGGTGTTTGCTCTCAGACGTTTCACGACGTCCACGCCAACGGACGTCAGTTCAATGGAGCATAAAATGTGATTCATCTGAAAAGCCCCCCTGTCGCCACTCGGTAGACGACCAGTTGCAGTACTGGCGTGCAAATTCCAGCCCTCGTCGCCGATCAACTGCAGTTAACATGTGAGCATTAGCCAGGTGTGCTGCAGACGCCCATGTGTAGCATTGTTCGCTAAACGATCGTTAAGGAAACACTGTTGGCAGCCCCTTTGTTCATCTGGGCGGTGAGAGGCTAGAGACACTGTTGGTAGCACCTTTGTTCATCTGGGCAGTCAGAGGCTAGAGACACTGTTGGTAGCCCCTTTGTTCATCTGGGCAATCAGAGGCTGGAGACAATGTTAGTAGCTCCTTTGTTCATCTGGGCGGTCAGAGGCTAGAGACACAGTTGGTAGCACCTTTGTTCATCTGGGCAATCAGAGGCTGGAGACACTGTTGGTATCCCCTTTGTTCATCTGGGCAGTCAGCGGCTAGAGACACACTTGGTAGCCCATTTGTTCATCTGGGCGGTCAGAGGCTGGAGGCACTGTTGGTAGCCCCTTTGTTCGTCTGGGCGGTCACAGGCTAGAGACCCTGTTGGTAGCCCCTTTGTTCATCTGGGCAATCAGAGGCTAGAGACACAGTTGGTAGCACCTTTGTTCATCTGGGCAATCAGAGGCTAGAGACACAGTTGGTAGCACCTTTGTTCATCTGGGCAGTCAGAGGCTGGAGACAATGTTAGTAGCACCTTTGTTCATCTGGGCGGTCAGAGGCTAGAGACACTGTTGGTAGCACCTTTGTTCATCTGGGCGGTCAGAGGCTAGAGACACTGTTGGTAGCCCCTTTGTTCATCTGGGCAATCAGAGGCTGGAGACACTGTTGGAATCCCCTTTGTTCATCTGGGCAGTCAGAGGCTAGAGACACACTTGGTAGCCCATTTGTTCATCTGGGCGGTCAGAGGCTGGAGGCACTGTTGGTAGCCCCTTTGTTCGTCTGGGCGGTCAGAGGCTAGAGACCCTGTTGGTAGCCCCTTTGTTCGTCGGGGTGGTCAGAGGCTAGAGACACTGTTGGTAGCCCCTTTGTTCATCTGGGCAATCAGAGGCTAGAGACTCAGTTGGTAGCACCTTTGTTCATCTGGGCAGTCAGAGGCTAGAGACACTGTTGGTAGCCCCTTTGTTCATCTGGGCAATCAGAGGCTGGAGACAATGTTAGTAGCTCCTTTGTTCATCTGGGCGGTCAGAGGCTAGAGACACAGTTGGTAGCACCTTTGTTCATCTGGGCAATCAGAGGCTGGAGACACTGTTGGTATCCCCTTTGTTCATCTGGGCAGTCAGCGGCTAGAGACACACTTGGTAGCCCATTTGTTCATCTGGGCGGTCAGAGGCTGGAGGCACTGTTGGTAGCCCCTTTGTTCGTCTGGGCGGTCACAGGCTAGAGACCCTGTTGGTAGCCCCTTTGTTCATCTGGGCAATCAGAGGCTAGAGACACAGTTGGTAGCACCTTTGTTCATCTGGGCAATCAGAGGCTAGAGACACAGTTGGTAGCACCTTTGTTCATCTGGGCAGTCAGAGGCTGGAGACAATGTTAGTAGCACCTTTGTTCATCTGGGCGGTCAGAGGCTAGAGACACTGTTGGTAGCACCTTTGTTCATCTGGGCGGTCAGAGGCTAGAGACACTGTTGGTAGCCCCTTTGTTCATCTGGGCAATCAGAGGCTGGAGACACTGTTGGAATCCCCTTTGTTCATCTGGGCAGTCAGAGGCTAGAGACACACTTGGTAGCCCATTTGTTCATCTGGGCGGTCAGAGGCTGGAGGCACTGTTGGTAGCCCCTTTGTTCGTCTGGGCGGTCAGAGGCTAGAGACCCTGTTGGTAGCCCCTTTGTTCGTCGGGGTGGTCAGAGGCTAGAGACACTGTTGGTAGCCCCTTTGTTCATCTGGGCAATCAGAGGCTAGAGACTCAGTTGGTAGCACCTTTGTTCATCTGGGCAATCAGAGGCTAGAGACACAGTTGGTAGCACCTTTGTTCATCTGGGCAGTCAGAGGCTAGAGACACTGTTGGTAGCCCCTTTGTTCGTCTGGGCAGTCAGAGACTAGAGAGACTGTTAGTAGCCCCTTTGTTCATCTGGGCGGTCAGAGGCTAGAGACACAATTGGTAGCACCTTTGTTCATCTGGGCGGTCAGAGACTAGAGACACATTTGGTAGCACCTTTATTCATCTGGGCGGTCAGAGGCTCGACAGTTGTTCGTCTGTTCGCCTGTACACATCTCCGCAGCCGTCGTTCACCCTTGCCATGTATGGCCCGTGACCTCGGCGCCAGCTTGGGATGGCGCCATTTTGTCATGTACTGCATACTTTGACCACGGCGGCATGCGAACGCTTTACAAACGTAGCTGTTTCGGAAAGGCTTCCACCCTTTGCCCGAAAGCCAATGATCATTACACTTAACACGTCAGATGAAAGGCTCCGTTTCGGCCTTACGACAACGACTGCACTGTTTCCCGCGTTCCCCAGACTCGCTTTATATGCCATTCGCTGATGGTGCTGCCACCTGCCGTCTGTGAGTTGTTATTGCACTTCGACGTCGAACACGGCGGTGGTCACACATGATTGGACCGTGTATATCACTATACGGCCAACCCAATACCGGTGCACAACTCCAGTTGCAGGTTGCCTATGTGACGGCTTTTAGGGGCAACAAATATTCTATTTTACTTTTTCTCTGTGCAATTATTGACAGAATCTAAAAATTTAAAATTATGTCATCATCTGCTCATTAAGACGTATGATCTTATGTTAAATGTGTAACACAAAACCCAAGTATTACAGTTAAAAACTTCAGGCAGTGCAAAAGGCAAGAGCATATGGACTAGCAGACCAATTGTGTGATTGGATTGAAGAGTTGCTAGATAACAGAACCCAGCATGTCATTCTCAATGGAGAGAAGTCTTCCGAAGTAAGAGTGATTTCAGGTGTGCCGCAGGGGAGTGTCGTAGGACCGTTGCTATTCACAATATACATAAATGACCTTGTCGATAACATCGGAAGTTCACTGAGGATTTTTGCGGATGATGCTGTGGTATATCGAGAGGTTGGAACAATGCAAAATTGTACTGAAATGCAGGAGGATCTGCAACGAATTGACACATGGTGCCGGGAATGGAAATTGAATCTCAATGTAGACAAGTGTAATGTGCTGCGAGTACATATTAAGAAAGATCCTTTATCATTAAGCTACAATATAGCAGGTCACCAACTGGAAGCAGTTACTTTCATAAATTATCTGGGAGTAGCCATTAGGAGTGATTTAAAATGGAATGATCGTATAAAGTTCATCGTCGGTAAAGCAGATGCCAACCTGAGATTCATTGGAAGAATCCTAAGGAAATGTAATCCGAAAACAAAGAAAGTAGGTTGCAGTACACTTGTTCGCCCACTACTTGAATATGTGTGTGGGATCCGTATCAGATAGGGTTGTTAGAAGAGATAGAGACGATCCAATGGAGAGCAGCGCGTTTCGTTACAGGATCATTTTGTAGTCGCGAAAGCGTTACGGAGATAATAGATAAACTCCAATGGAAAACTCTGCAGGAGAGACGCTCAGTACTCGGTACGGGCTTTTGTTGAAGTTTCGAGAACATACCTGCACCGAGGAGTCAAGCAGAATATTGCTCCCTCCTACGTATATCTCATGAAGAGACCATGAGGATAAAATCAGAGAGATTAGAGCCCACACAGAGGCATACCGACAATCTTTCTTTCCACGAACAATACGAGACTCGAATAGAAGGGAGAACCGATAGAGGTACTCAAAGTACCCTCCGCGACACACCGTGAGGTGGCTTGCGGAGTATGGCTGTAGATGTAGATTCACGGCGCGGAAATTACACTATATGCATCCAGTATTTGTGAATGAGAGCACTTACGGCTTCCAACAGACTTTATACATAGTTTCAAATTTTATGAAACTTTTTATCGCAAACAACCCCCACAAACTGATGAAAGAAAGTAAGTTTATAGCTTACTACATTTTCACTGTTTATACAGTAAAACTTAAGCATCAGACATGACGGTTCAAATTATTATTTCTTTACTAGGAGCTCTATTCGCAACAGATTCTGCCCACAGAATCCACATATACCCCTAAATGTACCCATGAAATTATGTCATTGGACGACACATAGTTCGGAGGATATGATGTCGTATGCATTGAGATACGTGGAAAACTAGCTTTTCCTTAAATCGGAGCGCATGTTACCCAGATTAATCGCATCCATTATTTGATAATGAGTGTACTTAGTGACTTCCAACTAACTTTTGAGCATAATTTCAGTTCGTTTCTAACCGTTTTTCCCACTTACTAGCCTAATATCAAATATTTGTGAACTAATTAGACATTTGATGCTGTTTTGTATAAGGATTCTATTCTTTAAGGAATCGTTCATGTGGGGTCTTGACTGGTGTTTATAGAAGCGATAAAATATTTTTAATGTCATAGACAGTAATTAAGGTTCCTCATGCTTCTCTAACCATTTTGATGCTGGAATAACTGTCGTCCTCCAAGACCCGCGAATAAAAGAAATCATCTAGTCCAGAGTTTGGCTAGAACAGCACACTACGTAGGTAGGCATGGAAATCTGACGTTCGACCATTTCTTCCAGCTTTTCATTAGCCAGAATCACGGTGAAATTTGGAATTTTTCCTCTGTGAAGAATACTGCCGTTGAGCGGTGAAAAGCACGATAGGTTGCCACAAGAAATTGTGAGCATGGGAATGAATGTCAAGTTACAGAAACGAACATAATACGCTACACATCTTAAGTAGTGAAAGAAATTGACCACGGGTACGTTATTTAAGACTAGGCACAGGAAGAATTCGATTTGTTTTGTGGTCAAGGTCGGTGTTATTTTTTCAAGTTCGGTTCTCTCTTTTTTGCCAGATTCGTTGTTGGTTTTGCAAAATTGTTGTTTTTGCCTAATTCTATGTTATTTTTTGCCTAATTCTATGTTATTTTTTGCCAAGTACGGTATTACCGTTTTCCTATACTGAGTGTACTTTTTTTCAAAGTCCAGTGTTGTTTTTTGCGAAATTCAGTGTTATTTTTTGCCAAATCCCGTGTTATTTTCTGCAAATTTGATGATAGTTTTTGCCAAAATCTGTTATTTTCTGCCAAATTTTGCGTTATTTTTTAGGCAAATTGATGTTATTTGATAGCAAATTCCGTGTTATTTTCTCTCAACCTCAAAGTTATTTTTTCTCAACGCGGCCTTATTTTTTGCCCAATTCGGTGTCATTTTCGCCATTTATTTTCTAAACTCCGTATTTTTTTCATAAATTTCATGTGTTTTGCTAAATCCGATGTTATATTGCACTAAAATCGGTGATGTTCATTTTTTTCCCAAGTTTGGTGTTACTTTATCAGATTCGGTGCTATTTTTTACCGAATTTGCTGGCATTTTTTTGTCGAATTCGGTGATATTTTTTGCCAATTCCTGAGTTATTTTTTGCAAATTCGGTGTATTTATTTTCCAAACTCGGTATTATTTTTTCTCAACTTAGATAAAAAAATTTGCAAAATTCAGCGTGTTTGCCAATTTTTGTGTTTTTGCAATTTTTTGCTTAATTGCGTGTTTTGCCAAATTTCATATATTTCTATAAAATGTTTCCCAATTCGGTGTTACTTTTTGCGAAATTAGGTGCTATTTTCGTCGTCACATCAAAGTTCGTTACAACGGAAGTGGATCGTTATTTTAAGATTGTATGCGAACCTCATCTAGAGGATATTAGAAAGCAGATTACAATTGTAATAATCACTAACAATGAGTTAGGAATATTAGCAGACAGCTGTCCTCAGAATTATAACATTTTTCTGTGGCAAAAGTACAACTTTCGCGATATCTCTCATAAATCGCCGATATCCAGTTATTTCGCTGAAAGGTGATAATTTGGCGTTATTTTTCACGTTATCGCTTTCGCGAAATTTTCCTGTCCCTAATTATGATATATCATGGTTACTGGACAGTGGTGCGAATGTATGTTACGGAACGCAGTGTGTTGTGCAGCCGTGGCGTGCCCGTTGGGCTTAGCATATGCGCAGCCGTGTCGGGTCGAGACTGACGTTGATGGATGTCTGCCCAGGGGAACGGCACCACGCCGTGCAGACGTGGCGGGCAATGAGCACACACACCGGAACTACACAGGCCGCGGAAATGGGACGGTAATGTTGTACACAGAATTACCTTAAGCGTAACCATGTACCACTGACGCGGAGCATGCAGTCACAACCTCTGGGATAGTTAGTTAAATATCAGGGATTAATGACTAGCGTCATTATTTCTCCCAACGAGAGACCCGTTTGTTGATTCTGTCACTCTAGAATGTATGACTTCGTTGACGGAGCCGCAGCCGCAGCTTCACCTCTGCCTGCACGGTTTCGTAAACTATCAAAGTGACGCCCTCGAAGGTGTTCTTCGAATTTTGAAAACAGGTGAAAATCAGATGAAGGAGGATGATCGATGACAGTGAACCCAAGGCGTTGGATTGTTGCAGATGCCGCAACGCTCGTATGAAAGTTAGGGTGTTCCATGTGTGATCGGTTAGAAAGTCGATTACAGCACGCTGTGTCTCACGCACCGATCTAACTCTGTTACACACCGACATGTTACACGCTACAATTCGGAGCCCTCTAGCGGCAGAGTTACAAGTTGCGTCAGCGAAGCGGGAAAGTCGACCGAGAAACATGCATAACCTGCAATACCTCAACCGATAATGAGAACACAATTAAAAATTGGAGGCATTTCTTTTCATTACGCCCTCGTAGTTTGTAGGTGATTGGATTTTATTTTGCAGCACTGCCTAACAGTTCATTCCGCTCGTGTTAGTAATGACATGGCGAACATTAGCCACCCTGTTTCCAACAAGAACAACATTCGCCCATAAGGTGACTGAAGTTCATAGCGCAGTAATTACCAAAGTGGATCCTAACATAGTGAAATAAATCCTCCAGAAATAGAACATGCCACTGAAGTATTACACACTCTGCACTCATTGATATCTGATATTAGGATCATTGTGGAATCAGCACATGGACTGTGTGGCTGATCCTGGCGGAGGTTCGAGTCCTCCCTCGGGCATGGGTGTGTGTGTTTGTTCTTAGGTTAAATAGTGTGTAAACTTAGGGACTGATGACCTTAGCAGTTAAGTCCCATAAGATTTCACACACATCTGAACATTCTGAATCAGCACATCGCCTCACGCAGATGCGCGTGCGACATAAACATACACACACACACACACACACACACACACACACACACACACACACACACACACACACACACACACACACACCTCACTTCTTCTCCAATCAGAGCCTAGTATTTAGACCACAATTAACTTGAAACAACCATTTACAATGGATCTCCATCTGGGCCGTTGCACAAAACTACCCGAACGGTCTAAATCATTTATGAAAAAATCCCATTAACCTCCTTCTCCTCTCCAGTCAGAGCCTAATATACTGTACGATAAAAAACGACGAAAGACAAGGCATTATCTAACGTAAATCGGTAGAAGTGATGTACATGTACAACCAAGCAGATGGTTACAATTTCAGAGCAATTGGATGATTTATTCAAGAGAAAGAGCTTTACAAACTGATCGAGTTAATAACGCGTTGGCCCCCTCTGGCCCTTATGCAAGCAGTTATTCGGCTTGACATTGATTGACGGAGTTGTTGGAGGTCTTCCTGAGGTGCCTCGGGCATGGATGTGTGTGTTGTCCTTAGGTTAGTTAGGTTTAAGTAGTTCTAACTTCTAGGCGACTGATGACCTCAGAAGTTAAGTCCCATAGTGCTCAGAGCCATTTGAACCATTTTTCTTCCTGAGGGATACCGTACCAAATTCTGTCGACTTGGTGCGGTAGTCAACATCCCGAGGTGGTTGGATGGTCCTGTCCATAATGCTCTACATTTTCTCAACTGGGGAGAGATCTGGTGACATTGCTGGCCATAGTAGGATTTGGCAAGCACCGAGAACACCATTAACAACTTTCGCCGTGTGCGGGTGGGAATTATCTTGCTGAAATGTTAGCCCAGGATGGCTCACCATGAAGAGCAATAAAACTGGATGCAGAATATCGTTGACGTACCGCTGTGATGTAAGGATGCCGCGGATGACAACCAAATGGTTCCAGTCATGGAATGAAATGCCACCCCAGATCACCACTCCTTGTGTCCGGCCATATGGTGGGCGACAGCCAGGCTGTTATCCTACAGCTGTTCGGTGCGCGTCAGACACGTCTTCGCTGATCATCGGGGCTCACTTCGAAGCAGGATTCATCACTGAAGAGTGAATGAGATTCCAGGCCGACGATGTGTCTGGAGACACCAAACTGACTGCCGCCTGCCGTAGTGAGTTTCGACTGGTTGTCTTATTGCTTACCAGTTTCTACTGTGGTCAGAAGGGTCGCCGGATCTCTCCCCGGTTGAGAACGTTTAGAGCATTATCAGGAGGGCCCTCCGGCCATCTCGAGATTTTGATCATCTGAAACGCCTATTGGACAGAATTTACACTATATCCCTCAGCAAGACATCCAACATCTCTGTCAATCAGAGCCAAGCCAAACAGCTGCTTGTATAAGGGCCGAAGATAGACTCACGCGTTATTGACTTACTCAATATGTGGAGCTCTTACTCTTGAATAAATCAACCAATTTTTTTGAAATTATAAAAATTTGTTTTTGTGTGCATTTACCTCACACCTACCGATTTCCGTCCCATTCGGATAATTCCTTCGTGGTGCGTCTTTTTTTTTTCTTAGGGTGTGATTCATTAATTACATTGTATAAAAATACTCTCGTTCTCAACTATTCATGGAGATTATGTTTCATACTCGTTCTAATATTCCACAGGGAATGATACATAGCTTTCAGAAAATTTACACAAGCAACTCCTGAGCCAGTCTACAAACGGTTTTTTGAAGTCAGTAACGAAAACATAGCTTACAACATTTACGTCATTTTCCGCAATTCAGATGCTTGTTTAAGTGTTTGACATATTTTTGACGAATAATATAGCGCGTTCGGTTACTTTTGAGCACAACGCAGATGGGGGGAAAACTGTAATTGGCTCTTTCACTGTAATGGTAGCTATAATACTGGATTCCGAGTGGAAGAGAGAAGAAGAGAGGAAGGTGGTATATTACGCAGTGTGTGTGTGTGTGTGTGTGTGTGTGTGTGTGTGTGAGAGAGAGAGAGAGAGAAATAGAAATAGTAAGACGCGGGCTGCTACACACAGATGTGTGTATGTAGTCAGTGTAGCCTACGATGCGAGAATACCCATACTTCAGTTATCCAGTATTTGAAAATGAGAGCGCTGAAAAACTTGCAGCAAACTTTACGCATAATATCAAACGTTTGCGAAACCTTTTCTCGCTGATGACCGCCATAAAATGATGAAAGGAGAAAAGTGTGTCCCTTACTACATTTTAGCTGTCCATGCAGTAAAACTGCCACATAAGGCATGACGTTTTAATTTATTACATCTTTAATAGTAACCGTATTCGCGACACATTTTGCAGACACTATTCAAATATACCACGACACTCAGTTGATTAGATACGACGTCATAAACGCTGAATGCTTGAAACTTACTGCTTCTAGCAAGAATTATAAATTTATTACTTCGTTCGTTCTAATTCTACTCGCAACGGTTTTCACGGACAGTATTCACATTCTCCCTAAACGTACCTACAAAAATGTATCATTGTAAGACATATAACTCAGGTGATATGACGTCATAAACGCTGAGATGCATGAGAAAATGGTACATTATGCATAGTTTTTTAAATTTATCACTTCTTTGCTACTAATTTTATACAAGACTCATTTCGCAGACAGTAGGCACATATACCGCTGGATGTGCCTGCAAAATTACACTGAAGCTCCAAAGAAAGTGGTATAGGCATGCGTATTCAAATAGAGAGATATGTAAACAGGCAGAATATGGCGCTACGGTCGGCAACAGCTATATAAGACAAGTGTCCGGCGCAGTTGTTTGATCGGTTACTGCTCGTGCAATTTAAGTGAGTTTGAACGTGGTGTTACAGTCGGCGCAAGAGCGATAGGACACAGCATCTCAGAGGTAACGATGAAGTGGGCATTTTCCCGTACGACCATTTCACTAGTGTACTCTGAATATCAGGAATGCGGTAGAACATCAAATCTCCGACATTGCTGCGGCCGCAAAACGATCCTCCAAGAACGGGACCAGCGACGACTGAAGAGAATCGTTCAACGTAACAGAACTGCAACCCTTCCACAAATTGCTGCAGATTTCAATGCTGGGCCATCAAAAAGTATCAGCGTGCGAACCATTCAGCGAAACATTATTGTTATGGGCTTTCGGAGCCGAAGGCCACTCGTGTACCCTTGATGACTGCGCGACACAAAGCTTCACGTCTCGCCTGGGACCGTCAGCACCGACAATGGACTGTTGATGACTGGAAACATGTTACCTGGTCGGACGAGTCTCGTTTAAAGTTGTATCGAGTGGATGGACGTTTACGGGCATGGAGACAACCTCATGAATTCATGAAACTGCATTTCAGCAGGGGACTGAACAAGCTAGTGGAGGCTCTGTAATGGTGTGGGGCTTGTGCAGTTGGAGTGATATGGGACCCCTGATACATCTAGATACGGCTCTGACAGGTGACACGTACGTAAGCATCCTGTCTGATCAGCTGCATCCATTCATGTCCATTGTGCATTCCAATGGACATGGACAATTCCAGCAGGATACCCCACACGTCCAGAATTGCTACCGATTGGCTCCAGGCACACTCTTCTGAGTTTAAATACTTCCGCTGGCCCCCAGACTCCGCAGAGATTGAGCATATATGGGATACCTTGCAACGCGCTGTTCAGAAGAGATCTCCACTCCCTCGTACTCGTACGGATTTATTGAGAGTCCTGCAGGATTCGTGGTGTCAGTTCCCTACAACACTACTTCAGACTTTAGTCCAGTCCATGCAACGTCGTGTTGCAGAACTTCTGCTGCTCGTGGGGCCCTACACGATATTAGACAGGTGTACTAGCTTCTTTGGCTCTTCAGTGTATATCGTTGTACACCACGTAGTTAAGAATATACGATGCCATAAGCATTAGGCTGCGCGAGAATGAAACTGCACTGCGAAATTCGCAAGACATACAGATGAAATATCTGTACAAATAGGCATGAAATATTTTATATATCTACGAAATACATTTTACATGTGCCTGTGCAAGCAAATCTACGGGTAAAAAGCTCACCCTAAACCCCTGGAACGATTTTAATCAAATTATGTACACATTTACAATCTGGGAAGAAATACTGTAGGGGTAAGAACCAATAGTCTCCTATTGGAGCGAGTGAGATAATGCAGAGGGAGAAGGGAGGACGAGGAGATGGACAGGCGATGAATGGGAAGGAGGAGATACGCACAGACGAGAAGGAGATGGACAGAAATAGGGGAGGGTCAAAAAGACAGAGAGGGGAGAGGAGGGGATGGACTGAGACAGGGAGAGGAAGAGACTGGCAGATAGGTGTGGAGAGAAGGGGTGTGCAGGCAGAGTTGGAGAAGGAAATGTACAGAGAAAGGGAAGAGGAGGAGATGGACAGAGAGAGGGGAGGAAATGTAAACAGAAAGTAATGGGGAGGAGATTAACAGGGAGATAGGGATGAAGAGATGGACACAGAGTGAGAGAGAAACAGAGAGAGGGAGGAGGAGTAGGAGATGGATAAAGAAAGGGGGGAGAAGGAGATGGACAGAGGAGGGAGAAGCAGATTGAAAGAGAGTGGGGCAGGAAGAAATGGGCAGTGTGAGGGGGAGGGAGGTGGAGGTGGTGGAAAGAATGAGGGGGTGGTTGGAGGTGGACAGAGAGAGAGGTAGATGGGTTGGTGGAAAGGGACAGGGGTGATGGATAGGTAGAGGAGGAAGGAGAGATGGATAAACAGACAGGGGCTGGCTGGAGACAGATGGGAATAGGAGGTGGATAGAGAAAGGAGAAGCAGTAGATGGACAGAGGGGGGGGGGGGGGGAGGAGGAGATGGACAGAGAGAGGAGGAAGGAAAAGATGGGTAGAGAGAGGAGAAAGAGAAGATAGACTAATAGAAGATCGAAATAAATAAATACTGGGGCAATGACCGGTTTCTCAGCTAGTGCTTTTATAAACAGAAAACGATTGCTCACCTTCGCAAGAAGTCAATGATGCATATTTATAAAGAGAGGATGTGCTAGAAATAATATTCTCAGAGGGTTCTACAATTTCACCATTAAATAACGGAGGCAGAATAATATGATCTGAGTCTCCAAGGTTCTTATTCAGCACAGTTCCAGTTTACTGGGAACTACACCGCCCACCACCCACTTCACCTGATACAAAATTAACCTTCCGAACTGGATCTTCCATTATTCCCACTGCCTCTCGGAAAGGCTTACTTGAAGCCAGCTGAATTGACTTGCGACGTATGAAATTGAACCGAGCACTTAAGTGCGGTTGAATGCTCATAGATACTGCAGAGCCAGAAGAAAATTACGGCTTCAATGTATGTACGCATCTTGTTCTCACTGATTGCGGAGGCAGAGGTACATCAGGTAGCTGCTGTTTGTGACACTGCATACGGTAAGGACATTTCAATAAACTCTTCTTCTTTGCTGATATCAGTATATTTACTTCTAGTAATTGATATCTATCTGTGACACTCGTAGCAATGCATGAGCCGTACATTCAACTTGCACAGTATAGGTAAAATACATTAAGCGATTTCCCCGCTTTCAACATGTATGGAGCTGCATCTGTGTACATCAAAAGGACAATCTCTTCTTTTACGCCATATGGCACATTGTACGTGAAGTCCATCATTAATGACTCTGTTGAACTATATGTTGCTTCTAAAAGTTTAAATTAAATAGGGTTTAGGTACAGCCTTAGAGTCCAACTTGTCCACAATTGGATACGGGATGAAACAGCCTACAACATCCGTCGTCCTATCAGTAGAAATCCATATAGGTGATTTGCCAATGTCCACCACAGGCCGTGCATTATGAGTAGGTGCTCGATCGTGTTGAAAGATGCAGTCGCCACCCCCGAATTTCTATTCCGTGGTGGGAAGCAAGAAGCTGCTTAAAACTTCAATGTAGGCCTGTGCTGTGATACTGCTACGCAAAACAAGGGGTGCAAGCCCCCTCCATGAAAAACACGACCACACCATGACACTACCGCCTCCGAATTTTACTGTTGGCACTACATACGCTAGAAGATGACGTTCACTGGGCATTCGCCATATCCACACCCTGCAATCGGATCGCCACATTGTGTGCCGTGATTTGTCACTGCACACCGTTTTTCACACTGTTCAATCGTCCAATGTTTACGCTCCTTACACCAAGCGAGGCGTCGTTTGACATTTACCGGAGTGATATGTGGCTTATGAGCAGCCCCTCGACCATGAAATCCAGTCCCTCGACCATGAAATCCAAGTTTTCTCACCTCTCGCCCAACTGTCATAGTACTTGCAGTGGATCCTGATGCAGTTTGGAATTCCTGTGTGATGGTCTGGATAGATGTCTGTCTATTACACATTACGACCATCTTCAACTGTCGGCGGTCTCTGTCAATCAACAGACGACGTCGGCGTGTACGCTTTTGTACTGTACGTGTCCCTTCACGTTTCCACTTCACTACCACATCGGAAACAGTGGACCTAGGGATGTTTATGAGTGTGGAAATCTCGCGTACAGACGCATGACACAAGTGACATCTAGTCACCTGACCACGTTCGAAGTCCGTGAGTTCTGCGGAGCGCCCCATTCTGCTCTCTCACGGTGTCTAATGACTACTGAGGTCGCTGATATGGGGTACCTGGCAGTATATGGCAGCACAATGCACCTAATATGAAAAACGTATCTTTGGGGGGGGGGGGGGGGCGGATTCTTTTGATCACATAATGTATTTGGATCTGTGATGAACTTGCCAGACTTCCTTTCGCTCTTCAAGTTGAGGTTTACCTTTCAGTTTATCCTCTCCGAAGAAGTTTGACTCATGCAGTGATGCAAGAAGCAGTGAAGTCGAGAAAATGCAATGGAATGTTAGAAGTGTTCTGGGCACTTGGAACTGTCAAGCGTAAGATGTTTACGCACGTACGTGCAGCGCACTACCTAGTGCTAAGCGACCTTCAGTTCGCGGCTCCGCTGTGTTTTGTGTCCAGGAAACATCTTTGCCCTTCCAGCGTCCGTTTGCGGACTGTAAGACACCAGTGTTAGCGCTGTGTCATGACGGTTGTGGAACTCGTTGTTAGCACCGCGACATGTAATTTGAAAGGTGAATACACTTCGCCTGGCCCACGCAGCTATTACAATTTTCATTTGCTGGCGACCGTTAGTGTTTCTCTTAGTGCCAGCTTGACATCATTGTCAGCGTAAAACAAGGGAGTCGAAGATATGACGATTTATATAGAATCCAGGGACGTAACAAGCTGAGGCAACCGGTGCATCCACCTTGAGCTTACCAGGGTAAGAGGCCCCAGGCACCTGAAAGGAAAAAAACGAAACGAAAAAAATCAGTTCTATTAAAATGGAAAGGAAAGTGGAAAAAAACCGGTAAAATCGACCAGTCAAGCGAAGGCACTTATTATATAATATAGTCAAAATTGGTTTTGAAAATCCTTCAGAGGGAAAGCTATGTGAATTATCTACCTCCTTCACCCAGATCAATCATCATTCTACATTAGGACTCAAACATCAAATAATTAGATCCATAGAACTAAGGGACTACACGTGAGCTCGTTTGTGGCCAAGATCATAACTGAATTGCGAAATACAGACTAGATAGATGTAAGCAACGCACTTCGCGTGAATGAAAAATATGTTTTGTGACATGGACGTAGGCTACTGCCATGAAAAAAGATATTCTTAAAAAAGTAATGTGCTAAGTAGATTAAATGTTCCTATATCGCGTGCTACAAGTAGAATCACGATTAAGTGCAGAATAAGCAACAATGGCTTCGACCGATTCAGGATTAAATCATGTTACAAATTGAAAAATTATTAGTTACGACAGCATGTAGATTGCAGAGAATACATTTCATTTGTAACTACATAAAAAGCTTTTAGAACGTAGTTAATAATGAGGCAGCAACAAGGAATTAGGAAAATAAGGAGACTTTTAAAGGCTAATAACGTTCTGATCAAAGATACACTCAAAACTGTGGGCACTTTCAGTAAGTTTTTTATGTAAGTAGCAGATGATTTAAGTCTGAACACTACCTTAATGGATAGATCACAGGTCCCAAGAAAACATTTCCAATACAATTTTAATAAGTTTCAAGTTGTACTTTATTTTTTATTTTTAAGAGTATTAGTCGATACGTACAGATTTGCTAAACACAGTAAAAAATCTTCAAACTAGAACTTCCCGACATAGCAGTTGTAGACGATTTGCCGGATCTGGGGGTACACAACGGAGTAAAGGGTCATGCTTATTGTTGTAAATTACGTAGATACAGCGGAAAACCAGCGGTTTTGACATGTGAGGTAGTGAACTTTAGTCGCGCATCGTAAACGACGAGACAGATTTAACGTTAAGGCATTAGCCATAGTTTGAAACATAAGTAAAACTGTCAGTTTTAATTGCAAGAATTTAGTGCATCGGCAGAAGAAGTATGTACTCAGTGACATATTAATAAAAAAAACTTTCGTCGGAGAGTTTGACGAAAAAAAAAGGCACTGCATCTTCAGTGGAAGCCACGATACACAGTACGAGCTAAAAAAAAAATCGTTAATCTGTAGAAGTACACTTTAGGTATACAGTGAGGTCAGAAATAGTCTGAAAAGCTTGTAAGGGTGTTACAGGGAAGACTGTGGTGAGAAGTAATTTTTAAGGAAAAAAATCGATACGTCGCGCCGTTTGCTAGTTACTAGCATTGAAGTTACCCAATCAGGTCGTATCGCGCGCGCAAAAGCAAGCGGCCCGCCAGACACAATTAGTGTCAGTTGTTCAGATAGCGTGGATGGCACCGCAGGAGACTGCTCAGACTTTGGCTCGTCCTCGATCCTTACTACCGCCCCGTGTCCAATTTCAGTATGGCTCTCTTGTTCAGTTTTAGGAAAACAAACGAAGATCGCGTTTGGCGACACCGTCTGTGGCGGGCCCCTCGAATTGGTGCGTGCAACTGCGTCACTGGCTGACTGAAGTGCTAGTTAAATCGTAAAGGCACAGCTCATCAATTTTTTTCTTAACAATCATTTCTTAGCACTACCTACCCGCAGCAACACCCTTAAAAGCTTTTCGTACTGTTTCTGACCAACTGAATATTTTTAATGAAGGCCGTGATACACAGACAGAATAAACACACATACGAGGGTTGGAGCTTTAATAGTGGCAACTATTTATTTACAGCTCGTACAAAATAGATACGTGTTTCAAAGTTTTACTGACCATCAAAGTAGTCACCAGCATTGTGTATAGCCCGTTGCCAACGATGTGGAATCGTAGGATACTCTTAGCAATGCCAGTTGTCTTGACAGTTCGAGCGGCGCAGTCTATTGCCCGACGAATTTGTAGCAGTTCTGAAGCGAATGCCGTGATGTGTTACCTTCAGTTTAGAAATCGAGTTGAACTTACGAGGGCTTAAGTCAGAGGAGTGCAGTAAGTGGTATAGCACTCAGCAGCCCCATCAATCAAACAAATCTCTCAAACGTGCTTGAGCATTGTCATGCAAAATGTAGGTCAGGTCCTGCAGAAAGTGCCATCACTTCTGCCTCTAAGCTGGTCGTACGTTGTGTTCCAAAAATGAACAGCATAGAGACGGAAGTGATGACACTTTCTGCAGGACCTGACCATCATTTTGCAGGACGATGCTCAAGCACGTACAGTGCAAGCTGTTAGAGATTGGTTTGGTTGATGGGTCTGTGGGGCTGCTAAGTGCTATACCACCTACTGCACTCCCCTGACTTAAGCCCTCGTGAGGTCAACTCGATTTCTAAACTGAAGGAAACACTTCACGGCATTCGCTTCAGAACTGCTACAAATTCGTCGGGCAATAGACCGCGCCACTCGAACTGTCAACACAACTGGCAGTGCTAAGAGTATCCTACGACTTCCACATCGCTGGCAACGGTTTATACACACTGCTGGTGACTACTTTAAAGGTCAGTAAAATTTTGAAATACGTATCTATTTTGTACGAGCTTCAAATAAATAGTTGCCACTATTAAAGTCCCAACCCTCGTAGAATTCCCGCCGAAATAGAAGAGGCAGCATTTTGGTTCTCATACAGAACAGAGATTTAAAAATTGAATTCTCTCGAAACCAAAGAAAATGTAACAACCAATAACGCTATAAAGAAACTGAACTCAAAATGCACACCACGAAGTGGCATCACCTGTCACAGCTGACAACTAGTGTCACGAATGCTCGTGATGTGGTTACTTATGACCGAAATGAAAGACAGCGTTAAGCAATGATGACTTTAGCGTCACGTCTATTGTGTACAGTACTTGTTTTCTCGCCGAATTTGGAGCGAGTGGAATTAAAAGATTATCATATCGAACTCCATGGACCTCCACCAAAACAGTACTAAAGACATGAAGCCAAGAGAATATGGGCTCACTCCACTGGGATTGAAGATCGGACTGTATTGATACAAAGGTGGTAAATTTAACTGTACTTCTGCAGAAGTAGCAGTTTCGAATTGTTTTTCATTCCGTTAATATGATACCTGTCATTTAAAAGCAAAGTAGTTTCTGGCAAAAATACAGCTTAATGCATGAAATTCTTTCATAATTCGCTAGAAATTCTTATAAAAAGTATTATTCCTTAAGACGTACATGAAAAATTGTGTTTCGAGACACCATAGGGGTACACTAGACTTACCGAACATCATCTGCATAAGCGAATGCCGAGAGGAATTGGCATGGAAGCTTCGTAGCAGAAGGGATAATTTGTAGAATTCCGATTTCTCTGTTATTACAAGATTTATAAAATGTATACGTCTACAACACAAACTGCCTCAGATACATCTTGAGAAACTGTCTGGATGGCTGCTTTCCAAAATGAATTGGCGTCGAATATGACTTCTGTGTCGATGATCCTCATATTCATTGAACGGTAAGTTCCAAGAAGCGTTACCTGTGGAACACGCGGGCTACGACCTCCCTACCCTCGTGGCTGCACGTATGGATACTGTTTATTGTGGTGAATAGCGCGTCGACAAAACATGAACGTTTATTAAGTTAACATGAATTACAATGGAAACTAGTTATTTCACTTACTTCATTCGTCAGCCACATCTTGTTCATGGAATATTCTGCGTTTTGTGTCCGCCACTGGAAGCAATCCTTGTTTTCCGTGACTCAAATGTGCGTCTGAGGAATATTGGGAGAGATTCAGAAGGCTGAATTATTCCATGCAACCGCAGATTATAGAAGTACGGGTACTGGAAGAGATATTGTTCGGCCCTTTCTCCCGGTCGGCCCTCCTCTTTTAACCGCCACGACACATTCCCACAAGCGCTCTGTATTCTGTGTCTGGACAGATGAATCATCCAAAGAGACAAATTGCACAGAATAATTTAAAAACTAATGTTGGAATCATTCTTTCTTCAAGATGTTATAGGACTTTAGGCCGTCGCTTATAACTTTGGTCCCTGGCAAGAGGAAGTGCCTTACGAGAGACGTTAGTGTTTCCTTGATCTTCGAATGTACTCGAACTGTGAAGCACTTCCGAGATTCCCTTTCAGCGCCTCCGAAGATCTGTGTGTGCAGTTTCATTTTTAGCGGTTATCCTTTCCTGTATTTTCGAGTAGCTATAAGCGATTCGTCTATTTCAACTATCTTGTTTAATCGACCCATAGGAACACTGCCATTCGTTCTCGACGGAGCCCGTCGTAGTCACAAACGATGTTTCTCGATAACTCAGTTTCAGAAGCTGTCGCTTGTACGGTACACTCTCTAACTCAGCACGAGACTAAAATAATGCTCTCTTCGTAGGTCAACATGCAGTTGTCGAACTGTGTGTTTTTTCTTACCGGTGCCCTTTCCTACCAACGTGCACAGTACAACTGAAACGGAAAATCAGCATTGGCGCCTTTCTGACGAATTTTCACACAGCTGTCTCCATGAGTGTTCAGGCAATTCCTGAGATCGTCATTTGTCAGCAATCTATATTCCCAACAGAAATCCAAACAAAATTGCACACTACGCAATCGAGGAATTAAGTTTCGCCAGGTAAGAGTAACGGGACACGAGACTACAACGGAACGGCTTCAGTTATTCCTTTTCAAAACGCTAAACGCTACACAATGTTCCCTTGGCAACGCACTGAACACTTTGCGTATCTCCCGCCACGACAGCCATGCGTTCGATATATTTCGTCGTTCGATATAGTTCTGAGGCCGTACGTTAGATAGATAGCACTTCCTTGAATTTACGCATTAAACATACGCACCTCTGAGAAAGGTTCAGTGATTTGACACTTGTGTATTAAGATCACGATTGGCGATACTAAGATGTTTGTCGGTGGCTTACCTTCTGACTGAGTCGCTGCTCTGAGCTCTTACCGCATTTTACAGCCTCCTTAAGATTTCGACTGAAATGTTGATGTTGATTGCCATGGCACTAGTCACGAACTGCAAAGACGGCCGTACTGTTTAGAAGTGCGTTACGTCGCGAGTTGTAGTTGACTTTAGGGGAACATGCGGAAAATAACACCCGCACATTTGAGGAAACTATGCACCGATAATACTTTGGGTCTATTTAGAAAGGTAAAAGTGGAAAACTTGGTGAAATTAGTCAATCAATAAAAGCCTTTGAATAAGTTAAAATAAGCAGGGATTAGTTTGGAAAGCATTCTCAAGTAAAGAATGGTGATCATTTACCTCCTTTATGCAGGCCAAAGGTCGATCAGCATCAGGACCCCACCATCAGTTTATTAAATCTGTAAAAGTAAAGAGACTATATGTGAACAAATGTTTCGGCCAAGGCTAAGAAGAAGCATTTGTCGCGAGTGCATAACATTGACGTGCAAAGAACAATCACGTCGCAATTTCCATTTAGTCCTTAAAAGCAGTGTAGAGGCGGAGAGTTAGTTGAAAATATCTTAAGATGTTTTGTCTACAGGATGATGAAGTAATAGTTTAAAATTTTGTTACATAACTACTTTCGAGGTACCGTTAAAAAGGCTAAATCCAGTGCACTGGGCTGGCAAATGCAACCACAATTCGTGCGTCTTAGAAATGTAACGAATGAAGAAGAGAGATAGCTCTTACGACGGTAATTGAATACTACATCTGTGGTGTGATTTTAAGATTCAATGTAAAGTATTAGAAAGAAACATTAGAGCAGCTAAGGCCTTGGGATCTGAGAGTTCGACGTTGTATTTGCGCATGAAGTCTTTAAGAACTAATAAAGATAGAAGATCAGAGTATAACATCTCGTGGACGAAGAGGTCATTAGAGACAGAGCGCAGAGTCGGATAGGAGAGGGATGGGGAAGGAAATCAGCCCTGTCTTTTACAAGAGACCAATCGCGGCATTTTAGAGGAAACCACGGAAAACCCTAAGGTGCATGGCCGGAAGGGGAGTTGTGCTGTCCTCCCGTATAAGAGTCCAGTGTGCTAACAAATGTGCCACCCGGTGTAGTTACTGACAGAAATAAATAGCATCAAAGTAACATTCGACAAACTACTTAACGAAATTTTCAACAACTGCGCAAGATGGGGCATCGAGGGTAAAATGTATTAACGGGGGAAAATAGTGAAGAAACACTGGACGAGCTTTGCGTGGACGGAAGGCTGATAGAGCTCCCAGTGACTGACAATATTTATTCGCTACTAAAAACCAGATTTTAGGGAATGAAGTAGGTTATAGAAGCATATTTTAGCGATACGACCTTTTTCATATCTATCGCTTATGATGTATATGTTGAAAACGAAGCACTTCACTTTTTCAATGTTATTTGCTCATGAAACTCCTCTTATGTTTCCAGCACACCGAATGTTAATAAGAACATCATTTAAAGTACAAATGTAAAAAAAAATGCGGTTTACAAGACTGGGCAGAGCTGAAATCAAGTTGGCTAAATGGCTCTGAGCACTATGGGACTCAACTGCTGTGGTCATCAGTCCCCTAGAACTTAGAACTACTTAAACCTGACTAACCTAAGGACATCACACACATCCATGCCCGAGGCAGGATTCGAACCTGCGACCGTAGCAGTCGCACGGTTCCGGACTGCGCGCCTAGAACCGCGAGACCACCGCGGCCGGCGAAATCAAGTTGTCCTAACTGCATTGCCATCCTGGTGTGTGTAATGGAATGTACGACTATTGTCAAACGCGAGCCTTCTTTTCTCAAGCTGAAAATATTTCGAAAATACTTACGTTCTGCAGTGAGTCAGGAATGATTATCTTGTACACCAGTACGAGACAAGCGCAACGAATAGTCACAATCTTGTTTAAAAATTTTGCAGACTCTCATAAGTAGAGTCAGTTCGAGAATATTCTTCCACACAAGTGACGTATCATTTGCCCCCCTCCCCTCCCCCTCCCCCTCCCCTTCCCCCACACCCCTCATATTTTCCCTTGTACACTTCCCCCATTTCAGTTTTCGCCACTAACTGTGACATGCACTGTATACAGAGCTTGCACTTCGGTCCCTCTGGTGCCCCGCCCCCCCCCCCCCCCCCTCAGTTTGGCGCCCGACGCAGCAGCTTGTGTCGCTTGGGCCTTAAACCGGTCCTGTTCATGAGAAACAGTTTGGTATTTACTTTTCTCGAAATGTGGTTTTGGTAGTGATGTAGAAACGAGTAGCTGTTTCGTGTATGGGTAAATCAGAGAAAAATTGTTCAGATTATACGTATTTCGTTTTACTATAGTTGAAACCTCTCCTTGCTTATTTCACTTTTTGACTCAAGTAGGACTAGAGCGACCTGGGTAACGGTGTAATGGTGTGTGTGTGTGTGTGTAAACGGAAATGAATGTGTGAAACGATGTGTTGTCAAAGTACTCTTTTAGTTGGAACAGTGAGACATGTAAGAGGGGTGACCGGTCACACTTTAACTACTTGACCCGGGGCCCCTACGAATGAGTAGTAGGGGAAGATCGGATAGCATCGAACAGCGGACTGTATCGGGCAAGCGCTGTAACTGAAGAACTATTGGCAACTTCTGTCGCGCCACTGCAGTGTGAACCATGGAGGAGCAAGACCGCTCAAGAGATTTTGAACCAAAACAATAATGCGTTTTTGAGTCGCAAAAAATTATCTGTTCCTATTGAGTTTTGCGGTGCACGAACTTAACTTTGGAGTGTTTTGTTTGTAATTAAAGTTACATTTTATTGTAACTTTAAATAAACTGATATTATTCTCGTATGTATTGTAAGTAGGCTGTTTAGGTTTTTTTATTGGTAACGCCACCTCTGTATGAAAATCACTGGCTGTGCTGTGGGCAGTCTGTGTCTGCTTTGCATTGTTGTAATACTCGCCATTGTAGTGTTAGGCAGCTGGCTGTGAACAGCGCGTAGCGTTTAGCAGTTGGAGGTGAGCCGCCAGCAGTGGTGGATGTGGGGAGAGAGATGGCGGAGTTTTGAAATTTGTCATGAACTGCTATATTTATATATGATGATATCAAGGTAAATACATTGTTTGTTCTCTATTAATATCTTTGATTTGCTAACTATCCCTATCAGTAGTTAGTGCCTTCCATAGTTTGAATCTTTTATTTAGCTGGCAGTAGTGGCGCTCGCTGTATTGCAGTAGCTTGAGCAGCGAAGATTTTTGTGAGGTAAGTGATTTGTGAAAGGTATAGTTTAATGTTAGTCAGGGCCATTCTTTTGTAGGGAATTTTGAAAGTCAGATTGCGTTGCGCTAACAAAATATTGTGTGTCAGTTTAAGCACAGTCATGTATAATGTTCAAAGGGGACGTTACAGTATTGCGGATTGAAAAAAAAAGTCTTGTGCAAGTAATAACCGTAGGAATGTTAAACTATCACATCCGGTACGTTCAGGTCGTATCCGACAAAACAATTGTAGCTGTAGCGGACGAAACAGACAGCATAAATATTAAATATTAGCGGTTTTTTCCTTTGACAGGGAAAGATGGAGAAGTCATGCGATGGAAATAGCGTGAAGGAAGCCATAGGAAAAGTTAGACTTCTTGCAATGACGATCAGGAAAGCAAGTGTGAAATATTCATTGAAATATTCAGTTCCGTGAAGTACACCAGGAAATATATTCTCCGGTTTGTGGGGGAACACAGAAGTGGCCATGGAACCTGTTTCAGGAAATAATTTTTTTTTTCAAGAAGATTCAAGGCTGATCAGGAAATAGTATTCTCCGGTCATGTTAAAAATATAGGTAGCCAATTCACGCCTTTGGATAAAGACGAGTTCTTAAATTTAGTGTACGGATGTGCAAAACAGCTGAAAATAGGACAAAAATTGAAGCGGATGTAGACTTTTACTATGATTTCATTAAATAGACATAAAGTTGTCAGCGAGCAGCAGGTTTCAGCTGACGGACAAGTTCAAGTTTGCAACCGGTTACGAGCGAATCAAAATTTATTTTCAACTTTTTTTGCGTATTGCCCGATAGTATCCCCAAAAATTTAAACAACCAAACTGCAAAGAGTGGAAAAAATATGAGTTTTATGATTCTACAACCTGAAAAACCTGGCATTGCCCGGGAATTCATTTTGTCAATTTATAGAAACGAAAACAAAAAAATTAACTGTGTGTGTAGTGCAGCATCGAAAAAATTTCATCTCCATGTTCTCGTGAAAACACCTTTGATATTATGAAACTGTCGTACAACGAAATTTGCAGAAACATGTACAAACATGCTAACACATTTGTACAGTATCCAAGTTAAGAAACATGATCCCGGACAGTTTCTGTACGATGGGGGCAGCTGCTTCACGTGCCTGCAACGCGATTTTGTAAACATGTCTATGGCAACGCCTCTTCATACCTCTGTGGGCGGCTATCGTTTTCGCCTACATCCGTTTGTGCTTCGCAGTTGAATGGTGTCAAAAACGCTGCCAGGTGTCAGGGATTTTCTTAAATTGCCTGACTGTAGGAGTGTCTTAGTAGTAAAGAATAAATGTATTAAAACTTCTTGCATCACGCGGAATTTTTTACGTATCTTTGTGTTTATGACGGCGTATCTACTGAATTATTTGTTGTACAATGACATATTTGTGTAGATACATTCAGCAGCATATGTGGAGTCTGCCAGCGGAAGATGTTGCGAATAGAGTTAGTAGCAAAGGAGTAATAAATGTATACTTCATGCACTATGCGGCTGTTTTTTTCCACATATCATTATTTATGACGTCATATCTCCTGACTTTTGATAGGTAGGTGGTTCTTACTCCAACAGCGATTGTCACCTCACAACAAGGGATATGTCCACAAAGTGTGGTTGAAATCGGTCCAGTTGTTTAGGAGGAGATGTGGATCATTCTCTCTCTCTCTCTCTCTCTCTCTCTCTCTCTCTCTCTCTCTCTCTGACACACACACACACACACATTTTTGTA
Source organism: Schistocerca serialis cubense (assembly GCF_023864345.2). Classification (NCBI taxonomy): domain Eukaryota; kingdom Metazoa; phylum Arthropoda; class Insecta; order Orthoptera; family Acrididae; genus Schistocerca; species Schistocerca serialis. The sequence continues at coordinate 552,662,226 of NC_064642.1, read as the reverse complement.
ATATGTACCGATGATGTAACGTATCATTGTATTGTTTAGTGTAAATTGGGTACAATCTTCAGAATACATTATAGTTTCAAGAATGCTTACGTGTCCTATACTACTCGACCTTCCCCTAACTTTCGCCAGTCTGTCACCTGTGTTGGCCGTCTATTCGATTTACGCGACGAAACTTCAACCTGACACAAATGGCAAACTTTGAGTATCATCGGCTACTTAAAAGGTGCTACTTAACTACACTAGCCTACTAACGTCGAGTAACTGATTCCTACTTAGAATTCCAGTGACTACTAACTCACATGTTTCACAAGAACGATGTGGTGTTGTGGATAACAATAGTACCCAACACGATTTAGGAGAAGCCGATCTTAAATCTACGCGCTGCCATTCTGGTTAGGTTTTTGCTGTTTGTCTAAATCACTTCAAGTGAATGTTGGAACTGTTCATTCAAAATCCTCAGCCAATTTCGTCTCCAATCTGTGTCTCAGGTTGAACTTCTGGTCTGTCGTTAATGATAGGTACGCTGTTAATAATACAGACACCAACGTGACGCTAATCTGTAACAACCTACCCTTTCGTTTCGTAACGGCAGGCAATAATTGGAGGTACATGTATGACATAGACTGAGGACGCTACTCTGAATAAGTAGAACTTTGAAAGATGTCACTTCCTCTCCTTTAAGCTTGGCATTCGATGATGGACAGTGTGCTTTTAATTTGAATAAGCTCTTAGTGAGCTCCAGTCTCGAAAACTGGCAACGGGGCGAGAGCTATGCGCTGACTTCATGCCGCTCAGTACCCGCATCCAGTGACGCCTGTGGGCTCCGGATGACACGGTGGTCGGTCGGTACCGTTGGCTCTTCAAGGACTGGTCGGGCGGAGATTTTCGTTCTTAGTGACCTATATGCTTCACAGTTGGTAATTTTCCTCCTAGTCATCTTCCTCTCCTGCCGAGATTATGTCTAGAATTTCTTGTAAACTGAATTCCCACTCACATCCGTCAACGAGTTGAATCCCACTTCAAGAACACCATCGCTCAATCCTTTGGCGAAACCCAATCCTGGGACGCGACACTTCTGTAGTACATATCTATACCAGGTATCTGTATCTTATACATTCTTAAGTTCGTTTCCTAGTAATATGTTCTTCGTTGTAAAAAAGGTAGTCTAGGGCAGGGCTTAACAACTGGCCGGTTTTGAGCGCGAGTACTCGCGTCTGCTCAGGCACGTGCTCGCGAGCAGGTGCAAGGTCGCGGAGTAGGGAGGGTGGGGAGGGAGGGGAAATGCGCGCGCACTTTTGAATAGGGCCGCAGCGTGCCTATTAAAGTCGCCGTTGTGTAACCCCAACCATGCTTTCGCAGTTCAGCCCCCATTGGGAGGAATTGTATCTCTTTACAGAAAAAGATGGTGTTGCAAAATGTTTAGTATCTCACAAAACGCTGAATTCTTTTAGGAAATTTAATTTGCAGCGACATTATATGTCGTACCACGCGAAAGACTACAGAAGTGGAAAATGTGATGGATCAGATCGTGCACAGGAAGTTATTAAACTTAAAAGGAAGCTATCCGAAGAAGATCTGGACGACGAAGAAAAATCAACTGAGGCAGCTCTCAGAGTGAGTTACAAAATTTCTTTGCTTTTGGCAAAATCCCTGCGCCCGCCCCTTCACTGATGGCGATTTAATAAAAGAATGTTTGGTAGTTGCAGCGGAACATTTGTGTCCATCTCAAGTTGAACAATCTCGGATTGTGCCATTATCTAACATGACCATTATGCGTCGCATACAGGACATGGCAGACGACGTCCAGAGCCAGCTTGCAAATATCTGTAAAGATTTTATGGCGTATTCTCTAGCTCTGGACGAAAGTGTTGATATCATTGGAACAGCGCAGCTTTGCCATATTTATTAGAGGTGTTAATAGAGATCTTCGGGTGAGGGAGGAGCTCCTCGATGTAGTAGCCATGAAGAACACTACAACCGGAGGTGATATTTTAAGTAGTGTTGAAGCAAGTGTTGAAAATACGGGATTGTCGTGGAATTCTTTAGTTTCAGTGTCTACAGACGGTGCACCAGCGATGACAGGGAAAAAATCAGGTTTCATTGCGCTGTTGAAGGAGAAAATGCAAAAACTGACCGTGCCGAATGAAATAAGGGGCGTTCACTGTGTGATCCACCAGGAAAACTTATGTGCAAAGAGTACCACTCTAAAAAATGTGATGAGTGTTGTTGTTCGTACAACCAATCATATAAGGAAGCATGGGCTACAACACAGACAATTTAAAAGCTTTCTTGAGGATGTAGAAAGCCAGTATGGTAGCCTGCCTTATTACAGCGAGGTCCGCTGGCTTAGTCGTGGCGAATTATTAAATCGATTTTTTGCCAATTAGATGAGATAAATATGTTCATGGAAATAAATAACATGTGTGTTCCTGAATTGAAAGAGGCTTCATGGAAATGTGATCTCGCGTTGTTAGCAGATTTAACTAGCCATCTGAATGCTTTGAACATTTCACTATAAGGTAAAGATCTGCTAATTACTCATTTCATAGATCAAATACGAGCTTTTAAAATGAAATTGACACTTTGGGTGAGTCAGTTGGAAACAGGAAATCTAGCTCATTTTCCTAAATTATCATCCATGCAAGATGTTCACAAAGACTGTGAACGTTATTCACATAGTTTAGTTGCCCTTAAAGAAGAATTTGATCAACGCTTTCAAGATCTGACAGCACTGGACAGTGATTTTGATCTGTTCTCCTCTCCATAGTCAGCGAATATTGAAGAGATTCGTCCTGAGCTGCAACTAGAAATTATTGACCTGCAGTGTGGCAGAGAATACAGAGACAAATTTCAGAACAAGAAAACCATTTTGGAATTCTACAGACACTTCCCTCAGGATAGATTTCCTCGTTTGCACAAACTGGCGGCTACGATACTATCAATGTTCGGTTCCACGTATGTTTGTGAACAACTGTTCTCTGCAATGAAATGTAACAAGACGCGCCTGAAAAACGCATTGTCTGATCGAAATTTAAACTGCACGCTGCGCCTACAATGCACAAGAACAATTATTCCGAACATAGACGAAATTGCAAAGGGCGAAAAGTACAAGATAACCGAGAATCCCACACTTCAGTGACACCTTTTATTGTGTAACAGCTCACAAATTAATACGAATGTAAAGGCATACACTAAGCTAATAAAATTATGTGGCACGTGTACATTCTCCTTTATTTGTTACATTTGTCACAGTAATAATTCGTGAGTGATATCCCTGCAGGTGGCCGCGGATTTACATTAACTGGCCGCAGCTGTTGTGTGCCCCACGTGACTCTCCCCACTCTCCGCTCTGGTCCGGTAGTGGGGGTAGCGTGCTCGCGCTGTTCCGTGCTCGCGTCTTGCTGCTCACAGCTTGCTCCGCGAGCACGTATGTTGTGAAGCCCTGGTCTAGGAGGAAAGCTATTGAACAAACGGTAACTCAAATGAGTTTTTCATACAGTGCTGCGAAATGTAGCCAATTTAATATTTTCGTTAAGTTCTGATCATGATTGTTGAGGTACATGAATACAAAATTATTTCTTATACCTTTTTGTAAGGAACATCTGGGTATACAAACTTAACTGAAATGGTTACGTTTCAAATAAATTTGTGCTAGGTAGAACACTATTTCACACTGAAATCAGTGACGGATAGTGTGTGGACCCATGTTTAAAAGGACCATTTTGCTTCTATAATATTACGTATATACACGGTCTAGCCACATTAATGTGACCATTGCGTATGTTCGGCGTCTTCGTGGAATGACCACTCATAAATTACAATCTGCTGCACTAACAGTGCGTGTCGGAGGGGCTGGGGGAAGGGGGGGGGGGGGGTGCGAAAACAGTGCGGTCGTTGTCTTAACGAGGAAGCTGAAGAGTTATCTCTATTCCAAAAGGGTGTGATAACAGGTTTTTGGGACAAGGGTGGAAGCATTTTCTAAACTCCTGAGTTTAAAAACAATTCGCGTGCCGCCGTGGTTGAAGTATATCGTGGACGGCAAAGTGGCGCTATCCAAAACTGGCTCAGTGGGCACTACGGTGCACCATGTCCCGTAGATGACAGGGATGAACGACGGTTACCGAGATACAGGGTGACAGTTATTGAACTATATAAAATAAAATAGTCATAACTTCTGAACGGTTTGCGTTAGGACGTGCGAACTGCACGGCTGACCACGGGGTATGATTGGAATTAGTATGCGCACGCACCTTGTTATTGTCGGCCACGAGCACGTGAAAATGTTACGGTATAGCGTATAGCGCTTGTGAAGGGCTACTATGCGAGCAGTAACAGCCACACTTCAGCTCAAAGGAAGTTTGCTACCGAGTTCAAGCTGAAAACAACCCGTCCAAGTCTGCTAACACTTGATTCGCGGGTTTGAGAGAGTGGGTAGTGTTCGTGATGACAGTATTCGAAATGTCGATCGTTCAAAAATGGCGAAAACGCCTGAAAACATCGACAAGACACGCGTTGTGTTCAAACCAGCCCCAAGAAATCGATCAGACGAGCTGCACGACAGGTGGGAATGAACTGGGAGACAATGCGACAAATTGTTGTTGAAGACCTGCATCTCTTCTCATACAAAATTCAAATCCATCAGCCATTAAGCCCCAGGGCCATGGAACAGCAGCTGTGTTTCGCCAACACTATTGACCACAAAATTGACAAACACGACTTTGATGTGAATATGGTTTGGTTTAGCGACTAAGCCCACCTTCATTTGGATGGGTTCATCAGTAAGCAAATTTGACGGATTTGGAGTACTGAGAATCCGAATTTCGCGATCGAGAAGTCTCTTCACCCGCAACGGATGGCTGTGTGGAGTGCAATGTCCAGTCACGGAATAATCGGTGCAATATTCCTTGATGCCACATTGACTGCTAAACAGAATGGCTTCAAATGGCTCTGAGCACTATGGGACTTAACATCTATGGTCATCAGTCCCCTAACTAACCTAAGGACAGCATGCAACACCCAGTCATCACGAGGCAGAGAAAATCCCTGACCCCGAAGCTAAACAGAAAGTGAAGGTTTCGGAAGATGATTTCGTCCCCGTTATCCAGTGTGACCCATATTTAGACAAGATGTGGTTCATGCAAGACGGAGTTCGACGCCATCGAAGCAGGAGATTGTTTGACGTGCTGGAGGATCACTTTGGGGACCACATTCTGGCTCTGGGGTACCCACAGGCCACTGACATAGCCCTCGATTGGCCGCCATATTCTCCGGATCAAAACACTTGCGAATCCTTTTTGTGGCGCTATATTAAAGACAAGGTGTACAGAAATAACCCCAAAACCCTTGCTGAGCTCAACCAGCCATTCAGGAGCTCATTGACACCATCGATGTTTCGACATTTCAGCATGTGATGCAGAATTTCGCTATTCATCTGCGTCACATCATTGTCAATGATGGCAAGCATATGGAACATGTCATAACCTAAATCTAAATATCTGTAGTGACATTTACATGTTAAATAAAGTGTATGCATGCCGTAGTTCGCAACTGATTTTTTTTCATATAGTTCAATAATTGTCACACTGTATGTATGGGCAAAGAGACGCCCAACTGTTGAGCAACTGACTGGCCAGATGAACCAAGGGCTAACTATAGTGACTCCTCAGCGACCGTTCATCTTAATACAAGGTGCGACAATGAAGTAATGAGACTGATTTTCTTTACAAGATGTGGCAACCCTGCAGGCTTGCGTAGGCACAATACCTTCGACCTTGGTCTATTAGCTGCCTCTAGTCGAAGCAGCACATCGATGCAACTGCTCAGTCGTGAGTTGTGCTGTAATAAGTTAACACGTGTTTGTGTCTGTCATCTCGCAAATGGAACCGCATAATATTGCGCAACGGTATGCCATTTCTTTTCGCGTTAAATTGGGTGAAAACGCGACGACAACTTACAGTAAGCTTCAGAAGGCTTTTGGAGAGGTGGTTATGTCAAGAGCTCAAGTTTTTCGTTGACATAATATGTTTAGTGTAGGAAGAACGAATGTTGAAGATGAAGACCGCAGTGGACGACCATCAACCTCACGGACGAATGTCAGCTTGGCCAGGGTGCGTGAACTCATATGATCTGATCGAAGATTATCCGTGAAAATGATTGCAGAAGAACTGAACATCAATAGAGAAAAGGGTTCGTCTAATAATAACTGAAGATCTTGGTATGAGAAAGATTTGTGCAAAAATGGTCCCCAAAAATCTCACACCACAACAGCTAGAAACACGGAAATCAATCCAGAATTGTTGAGCCGTGTTGTCACTGGTGATGAAGGGTTTTTTTTTTTTTTTAGTACAATCTAGAGACAAAACGCCAAAGTTCGCAACGGTGCTCAAAGGGATCGCCCAGACCAAAAAAAAAGCTCACATGCCAAAGTCAAAAGTGAAATGCATGCTTGTGTGCTTCTTTGATCCCAAGGGAATTGTTCATAAAGAATGGGTGCGTCCTGGACAAACAGTTAACCAATATTAATACAAAGAAACTTTAGAAAGACTTCGTAAAAGAGTTCTTCGTGTCCGTGCCAACTTTTCTGATACTTGGATTCTGCATCACGATAATGCGCCATCCCATACTGCTCTGTCAGTACAGCAATTTTTAACCTCAAAACAAATTTCAGTACTACCACAATCACCTTGTTCACCAGATATCGCTCCGTGCGACTTTTTTTCTATTTCCAAGAGTCAAAACGGCGGTCAACGAACACCACTTTCAAACAAAACAAGATGTCCAAAAATCTGTGACAAGGATCTTGGAGGATATTACAGAAGATGAGTTCCAGAAATGTTACCATCAGTGGCAGAAGCGCTGGAAAAAGTGTGTGCATTCAGGAGGGAACTTCTTTGAAGGAGACAACACTAAACTTGACTAAAACGGTAAGAAACATTTTTTTCACATCATTTACTTTATTGTCGCTCCTCGTATGCTGCGTGTGGGCTCCGCAGCAGCTACCTAGTTCACGCACACGTAATGACTCCCGTTCATCGGCGACGAAGGGATGGAATTTGTACACCAATACCGCAACTGGACATCCGCTGTGTGACGATATGTGGCCTTTTCAGGTGAATCAAGTTTTATGCTGTCGGAGTGAAACGCGGTGACAGCAAGAACCCCAAACAGTATTCAGAAGAGTCCAATTTGAAGGACGGAGCGTTATAGTCGGGGTAATGTTTTCATGTTTTCACTGGGTGATCTCGTCATTCTGTAAGGCGCAGTGGATCGACACAAGTATGTATCTATCCCTGCATGCAATTTGTTTTTCTTCCGCACCATGGCATCTACCAGTAGGACAATAACGTGTCACACAGCTAGCAGTGTACGTGCGTTGTTCGGATAGCACCTTACCCCTCTGGCCACTAAACTGTCCGGATTTAAACCCAATTGAGGATCTGTGGGATCACGCCGATCGGGCTGTTCACGCCATGGATCTCCACCCGAGAAACCTAGCGCAGCCGGCTGGCTACAGCAGTGGAGTCGGCATGGCTTCACATCCCTCCATACTTCCAGAACCTCACTGACTCTCTTCCTGCAGCGGTCTGCGGTGCAAAAAGTTGATTATTCATGCGTTTGACAGGTGGTCACATTTTGGGACTGGAAAGTGTATAGAGGGTGGTCCATTGATAGTTACCGGGCCAAATATGTCACGAATTAAGCACCAAACGAAAAAACTACAAAGAACGAAACTCGTCTAGCTTGAAGGGGGAAACCAGATGGCGCTATGGTTGGCCCGCTAGATGGCGCTGCCATAGGTCAAAAGGATATAAATTGCTTTTTTTTATTAGGAACTCCCATTTTTATTACATATTCGTGTAGTACGTAATGGAATATGAATGTTTTTAGCTGGACCACATTTCTCGCTTTGTGATAGATGGCGCTGTAATAGTCACAAACGTATAAGTACGTGGTATCACGTAACATTCCGTCAGTGCGGACCGTATTTGCTTCGTGATACATTTCCCGTGTTAAAATGGACCGTTTACCAATTGCGGAAAAGGTCGATATCGTGTTGATGTATGGCTATTGTGATCAAAATGCCCAACGGGCGTTTGCTATGTATGCTGCTCGGTATCCTGGACGACATCATCCAAGTGTCCGGACCGTTCCCCGAATAGTTACTTTATTTAAGGATACAAGAAGTGTTCAGCCACGTGTGAAACGTCAACCACGACCTGCAACAAATGATGATGCCCAAGTAGGTGTTTTAGCTGCTGTCGCGACTAATCCGCACATCAGTAGCAGACAAATTGCGCGAGAATCGGGAATCTCAAAAACGTCGGTGTTGAGAATGCTACATCAACATCGATTGCATCCGTACCATATTTCTATGCACCACGAATTGCACGGCGACGACTTTGAACGTCGTGTACAGTTCTGCTACTGGGCACAAGAGAAATTACGGGACGATGACAGATTTTTTGCACGCGTTCTGTTTAGGGACGAAGCGTCATTCACCAACAGCGGTAACGTAAACAGGCATAATATGCAACGGAAAATCCACGATGGCTGCGGCAAGTGGAACATCAGCGACCTTGGCGGGTTAATGTATGGTGTGGCATTATGGGAGGGAGGATAATTGGCCCCAATTTTATCAATGGCAGCCTAAATGGTGTAATGTATGCTGATTTCCTACGTAATGTTCTACCGATGTTACTACAAGATGTTTCACTGCATGACAGAATGGCGATGTACTTCCAACATGATGGATGTCCGGCACATAGCTCGCGTGCGGTTGAAGCGGTATTGAATAGCAATTTTCATGACAGGTGGATTGGTCGTCGAAGCACCATACCATGGCCCGCACGTTCACCGGATCTGACGTCCTCGGATTTCTTTCTGTGGGGAAAATTGAAGGATATTTGCTATCGTGATCCACCGACAACGCCTGACAACATGCGTCAGCGTATTGTCAATGCATGTACGAACATTACGGAAGGCGAACTACTCGCTGTGGAGAGGAATGTCGTTACACGGATTGCCAAATGCACTGAGGTTGTCGGACACCATTTTGAGCATTTATTGCATTAATGTGGTATTTACAGGTAATCACGCTAAAACAGCATGCGTTCTCAGAAATGATAAGTTCACAAAGGTACATGTGTCACATTGGAGCAACCGAAATAAAATGTTCAAACGTACTTACGTTCTGTATTTTAATTTAAAAAACCTACCTGTTAGCAATTGTTCGTCTAAAATTGTGAGCCATATGTTTGTGACTATTACAGCGCCAACTGTCACAAAGCGAAAAAAGTGGTCCAACTAAAACATTCATATTTCTTTATGTACTACACGAATATTTACTTAAAAATGGGCGTTCCTATTTAAAAAAAAAAAAACGCAGTTGATATCCGTTTGACCTATGGCAGCGCCATCTAGCGGGCCAACCATAGTGCCATCTGGTTTCCCCCTTCAAGTTAGACAAGTTTCGTTCTTTGCAGTTTTTTCGTTTGACGCTTATTTCGTGAGATATTTGACCCGGTCATGATCAGTGGACCACCCTGTATAGTGTACGTGGTCACACAGCTCTGCGTCAGTCTCCACGGTACAGAAATTCATCTCCCAGAGTAGTTACAATGGCAGAAATGTGACCACGGAGGCCAGTAAAGCAGACAGACGCTAGGAAAGAGGGAGGAATGCCCACGAGGTCTACAAGAAACACGGGTGTTAGGAGCTCTGTTTCGTGCCTCGGTAAAGTACCAGCTAGAACTGCTCTGTGCCGGCTTGACGTGAAGTGTGCAGTAATTCTCGTGCCCGCTTGGCGGTGCGACAGTCGCCGCACTCCACCTCCACCTCACACCATGCAGCGAGCCACTCGTGACGTCAGCTCGGCAGCAGCTTAACGCTTAAAAGCGACGCCACTTCACCTTTGCGTCGAGAGGCGCCGTCGCGGCGGTTTTTTTTCCTTTTTCTCCCGCCAAGGTTACACACAGCTGCTCAAAAAACATGCAGCGTCGCTGCTCCGCCAACCACCATCTTCCCTGCCGCAGGCACCTGCAGCTTCCGCCTGTACTGAAGGTTACGATGCTATCTCTTACGTCCGCTTCTGCACTGAAGATACACTGCCTGACAAAAGAAGAAGTGAAACACTCAGCAGAGGAGAACGAAACGAAATTAAACATCGTCGTTAGAGATGGTACTTGATGTTAGTTCAGTAATTACAAAATCGACTCAGATTAGTTGGGTAGATGACATAACTAATGAGGAGGTATTGAATAGAATTGGATAGAAGAGAAATTTGTGGTACAACTTGACTAGAAGAAGGGATCGGTTGGTAGGGCATATTCCGAGGTATCAAGGGATTACCAATTTAGTATTGGAGGGCAGAGTGGAGGGTAAGAATCGCAGAGGGAGACCAAGAGATGGATACACTAAACAGATTCAGAAGGATGTAGGTTGCAGTAGGTACCGGGAGATGAAGAAGCTTGCACAGGATAGAGTAGCATGGAGAGCTGCATCAACCAGTCTCTGGACTGAAGACCACAACAACAAACAACAATTGAAAAATAAGTTCGTGCACAAAATCGTGCACCGCCAACACCTTCGCAGTTATGGGCAACTGTAGAGGAAGCATGGCTCAGTATTTCTGCACGGAACTTCTAACAGCTTGTTGAGTCCATGCCACGTACAGCTACTGCACTACCTTGGAAAAAAGGAGGTCCAACACGATATTGGGAAGTATCCCATGACTTGTCACCTCAGTGTAAAAGTAAAGGCGGATTTCATTGTGTCGTGGAGAGAGTCGGTTGAAGTTTCGTTGTGATAGGGTATGGAGTGTGTGTACTTGTGTAGCTGTAATAGGTGCGGCAGCGCAACAGAATTGGAAATTAGAGGGATGCAGGTGCCGCGCGGAGTGGCCGCGCGGTTTGAGGCACCAGGTCACGGACTGTGCGACCCCTCCCGTCGGAGGTTCGAGTCCTCCCTCGGGCATGTGTGTGTGTATGTGTGTGTTTGTGTTGTTCTTAGCATAGGTTAGTTTAAGTAGTGTGTAAGTCTAGGGACCGATGACCCCAGCAGTTTTGTCCCTTAGGAATTGACACACATTTCAACATTTTTGGGATGCAGGTGGCAATCTTTGATTCATTGGCAGCATACTAGCAAGACAGTCAGTCTACAGAGAAGGATGCTTACAAAACACCCTGACGTTATCAGATACCGTAGTTTTTTATTTTTGAGTACGTAAAATAGCCGTGCTGGCAAATGTTAAAAACTTTGCAGCTCATATGGTGGTATTTGATAAGTCCTGTGGGACTACTGTAATCGGATTATCATTATTATTATTATTATGAGATACGCTTAGTGCAATGCATTCTCGTTAAAAATTCGGAATCAGTGTGATAGTAATTACGAGATACGCTCAGTACACTGCTTTCCCGTATTCATTAGTCAGAACATCTTAGAACAAATCGCCAATTATAAATCATTTTTCTTAAAAAATACAATTGTCAACTTGCGTTTTAAAATTTGTGTGCATCTGACTGTTTAGCTTCAATAATGTTTTTGCTTGACCTGTATTTTCTTTGACGAACTGCCTTGCCGCAGTGGTAACACTGGTTCCAGTCAGGTCACGGAAGCTAAGCGCTGTCGGACTGCGGTAGCACTTGGATGGGTGACCACCCGGTCTGCCGAGCGCTGCTGGCAAGCGGGGTGCACTCAGCCCTTGTGATGCAAAACTGAGGAGCTACTTGATTTAGAAGTAGCGGCTCCGGTCTTGTAAACCGACATACGACCTGGAGATCTGTGGGCTGAGGATAACACGGCGGCCGGTCGGTACCGTTGTGCCTTCATAGCCGGTTCGGGTAGAGTTTAGCTTAGTTTTATATTTTATTTGGCTCTTTCAAACAGCAGCTACTGATTCTGAAATCTTAGTGGTTGTGATTACTATAAGTTTGCCTAACTACTGAACGACTGAATGAAAGAAAAATAAGAGGTAGCCATAGAATGAAATTTTCACTCTACAGCGGAGTGTGCGCTGATATGAAACTTCCTGGCAGATTAAAATTGTGTGCCGGACCGAGCCTCGAACTCGGGACCTTTGCCTTTCGCAGGCAAGTGTTCTACCAACTGAGCTACCCAAGCACGACTCACGCCCCGTCCTCACAGCTTCAATTCCGCCAGTACCTCGTCTCCTACCTTCCAAATTTCACAGAAGCTCTCCTAGGAGAACTTTTGCCCCTTCAGACGTTGTCCTTCTAGATATCATCAAAAATCTCTCAATATGAATCCACACCAATACTCTGTCAGTCCTAGTCAAACTCCACGTGTGGCTTGATAATTAAAACAGGTTCCTTTACTATATCCCTGCGTCTTAAGATGGAAGCATACAACACTATACGTTAAAAAAGTCCAGTGGCTGCCTCCGACCTCATATTCTCGACAAAAATTGCGTAGACCATTCCTATAAAAACAAAGGAGCTTATTGCAACATTGTACACCGATTACGGTAATAACAGCATTCGCTGTTAGTAGCCGGAAATTACTTGCGTGATATCTTTATCTCCCGCCAGCATCTGTGGTACAGATGTCTCTGGTAGGTGGCTCTGCTGTCGGTAGATCTCGCTCAGGTCGCGTACGATGTACGTAACATGACACTTGCACCCACTATTACACTTATAAGATCTAAGTTTATACTTTACAAAATTCTTCAAAAAATGTAGAAAAAACAAAATTCTCGCCGAAACTGGGAGGACAGACCGGTATCTTACATCGCCTCAGCTTACAATATTGCTCAAGTGTGTGGAACCCATACGAAATGGGACTCTCAGGAGATACTCCACATGTTCGTAGAAGGCCAGCACGAGTGGTCTCATGTTTGTTTTACCCGTGGGAGAGCGTCGCGAAGATCAGGAAAAGATTAACCGGCTGGGTCAAGGCGTGGCACATGCGACTCGAGGAAGGACTGATCACGGTGGTCGATGACGCACTCCAACGCCACACCGCATTACCGATTGTCCAACAGTTATTGAAGACCGACGAGTCGCGATGGCAGCCACTGAACAAGAGGTCTGACTGAGAATTGGAATTGCAAGAGACATCCAGTGCTCTCCATACACTTTGTCCACTCTTCGATAAATTTCCGTTCCCTGAACTCCTTCCTGTGCGAAGAAACGCACGGCACTCCTTTGCTTTACAATCGGAGATAAATACAGTAAACATTAGCTTATCAATCTGGATTTTGTTGGAGATCCAGGTAGATTTGCTATAGTATAGCCATCATCAGTGTTAAAAGGAATAAGAAGACTGCAGACCTGTCACTTCGAATTGATTGTATCAAGAAGCGTTAAGCAGTTGTAAAAACTGAAGATTGCGTGGTGAGACAAACATATCGTCTAGTAGCGAGTCATATAGACGCAGAAAGCTTGTATATACAAATGTTAAAACGACCTTTAGGTGCCTATAGCCCAATTCACACGGTGGCTGCTGTTAACAAGCTGACAGAGCCAGGCGCAGTGTGCGTCATAGATAACAAAAGGCGCCATCTGCACTGGTTACATTTTGGTTAAAAATTACAATTTACGTAAAAATAAAAATAAAATATACAATATCAAACTAACATTCTTACCATATAATTATAAATTTTGCATTGAATAATTGAAACCAGGCTGAAAGTAATAAAGATACGAACTTACTTGATTACTAATTAAGTGCACGGTATATATATATATATATATATATATATATATATATATATATATATATATATATATTGGCCACGACATCTTGGTAGATGATTGTTGCAATGTCTGTGTGTTTATGGGTTGCATTTTTTCATATGACTTGTCAAGCCAATGGCAGCACGGCATCTCTTGCCGCGGTTGTCACAAGTGTATCTGGCTGCTGAGGCAGGAGCAGTGGTAGCATTGCGAAGTTTTTTCTGCCTTAATCTGTCTAACAAGCCTGTCATGCTTCGACATTCCAGATGATATATCATCACGCCACTCTGGTCTCATGCTAGCCCGTGCCTCCCATCTGTTTGTGTCGATTCCAAAGCTCTCCATATCTCGTTTACAGGAGTCCTTGAACCTCAATACAGGACGTCCTACAGGTCTTTTGGTTATAGAGATCTTTCCAAGTATCACCTCACGTGGTAATGTCAGGATCCATACGGTGCACGGTATAGGGTTCATAGAACCAATTCAAACTATTTCTCTACCGTTCCACTCTCGACCGGCGCGTGGGAATAACGAGCACTTAAATCTTTCTGTGCGAGCTCTGATTTCTCTTATTTTATTATTATGTTCATTTCTCCCTATGTAGGTGGGCGCCAACAAAATATTTTCGCAATCGGAGGAGAAAGATGATGACTGAAATTTCACGAGAAGACCCTGCTGCAACGAAAAACGCTTTCGTAATGATTGCCACCCTAATTCACGTATCATGTCCGTGGCAGACCCTCCGCCCGATAAAACAAAAGGAGCTGCCCTTCTTTGAACTTTTTCAATGTCTTTCGTGAGATACGGATCCCACACCGCCCTACAATACTCCAGAAGATGACGGACAAGCATAGTGTAGGCAGTCTGCTTACAAGGGAACCTCCCCATCGCACCCCCCTCAGATTTAGTTATAAATTGACACAGTGGATAGGCCTTGAAAAACTGAACACAGATCAATCGAGAAAACAGGAAGAAGTTGTGTGGAACTATGAAAAAATAAGCAAAATATACAAACTGAGTAGTCCATGTGCAAGATATCCAACGTAACGGAACGAGAGGTATTTGGTTTGAGTCCTCCCTCAAGCGAATATTTTACTTTCTTTATTTTCGCAGAGTTACGATATGACCGTTCATTCATTGACGTCTCTGTTCACTGTAATAAGTTTAGTGTCTGTGTTTTGCGACCGCAACGCAAAACCGTTCGATTAGTAGACGAAAGGACGTGCCTCTCCAATGGGAACCGAAAACATTTGATCGCAAGGTCATAGGTCAACCGATTCCTCCACAGGAAAACACGTCTGATGTATTCTATACGACACTGGTGACGGCATGTGCGTCACATGACAGGAATATGTTGTCGACCCACCTAACTTGCACACTAGGCGAATGGGTAAAAAGATTCTTCTATCTTGCCCGATTTAGGTTTTCTTGTGGGTGTGATAATCACTCCCAAAAAAGTCATGAAAACAAGAGTTTGTCACATAAACTGCAACAAATGAATGCAACAGTTTCACAGTCGCACAGTTTTCCCTGTGCTCTGTCAAAACATATGTTTTTTTAAGTTTTCAAATGTTTCCGTGTGTAGACCGTAAAATTGTGCATATGTCCAAGCAAATCTGAACATGCCCTAGAATTTTGGAGAGCGAAGTTGATTATGTGTGAGAGCCTGAACTTTGATAATTGTCTGAAAATAAAAAATTAAGCTTTTCTCTCGAGAGAAGATCTGAACCGAGGACCTCTCGTTCCACAGCTGCTCACGCTAACCACTGGACCACGGCGCTCGTAGGCTGGCACGAGCCTTGATGTTGCTTACGTTGCGCATGCACTACTCAGTTTGTATATTTTGCTTATTTTTTCATAGTTCCACACAACTTCTTCCTGTTTTCTCGACTGATCTGTGTTCAGTTCTTCATGGCCTATCCTTGTGCCACCTTATAACTAAATCTGATGGGGGTGCGATGGGGAGGTTCCCTTGTTAGTAGACCTGTTGCATCTTCTCAGTGTCTTGCCAAAAAATCACAGAACATCGTTCCACTTTAAGTTGTTCATAATTGTAATCCTTAAATATTTAGCCGAATTTACAGTCTTTAGATTTGTGTGATTTATCGTGTAACTGAAATTTAGCAGCTTTCTATTAGCAGTCATGTGGATGACTTTACACTTTTTATTATTTAGGTTCAATTACGACTTTTCACACCATACAGATATCTTGTCTAAATCATTTTGCAATAGGTTTTGATTATCTGATAAATTTGCAAGACGGTAAACGACAGCATCATCAGCAATCTAAGAGGGCTGCTTATGTTCTTTATACAGATCAGCAACAGCAGAGGGCCTGTAACACTAGGTGAACGCCAAATATCACTCCTGTTTTACTCGACGACTTTCTTTTAATTACTACGAAATGTGACCTCTATGACAGGAACTCACTAATCCAGTCGCACAACTGAAGGAATACTCCATAGGCACGCAGTTTGATTAGAAACGCTATCTGCTTAGTGAGAAATAACGTGAACAGAGCTTGTCCATGTTTGTTGCTATATTTGGCTATAATTAAAGGTTTTAAGAAAACAGATGTAAAATTTATTTTGAAACGTCGTTTACTATATATATAAAAAACTGCATGTCAACAACATTGATAATAAAATTACTGGATTGCAGCGTACCGGCTACTGAGATAAAGTGACGTACGCTATAACTTATTATAAGAGGTTAACAACTTTATTTAGTAAATAATGGCTTAGCTTAATGTTATTTACATAGTAACTGAAGCTATTGCCAATAATTAGGGGAAAAACATTGTAATATTTGCCAGCGGTGAAATTGTTCTCGTTTCAGAACTTATCGAGGATTACTATATAGAGAGGAAAATAAAGCCAGAACTGTGTTTCTGCCGGTCATGGCTTTACCGACTAACAAAAAACTACGTATTTAAAAATACGTAGCTTCCACAATTGGGAGCCTCTCGTCGCTACCTGCTTACTGAGCGGGGTAGTGAGAGATCATCTCAGATATCTCAGATGGCACAAAAATTCCATCTCCTCCAGCAAATCCATAAGCCCGCCCCTCTCCCTCTATGAAGCATCTTTAATATGCGAGGCCATGATTGGAACATTATACTCGTTTCGATTATATGGACAGCGAAATTACATATTTCGGCTACGTCCTTCCTCGCCAAAGCAACGTATCCAGCAAAAGTGATTCTGAGACGCATTCCGGTCTATCCCATGTATCAACAACCACAGCTTGCGTAATCTGTCCTGTAAACTCCTGATTCATCATCAATTTTCCTTTCGTCCACACTGTTGGTTAAGATACGGCCAACGCTGTTCATAGGCGAAAAAGAAAGTTCAACTTTATGATTTTTAAAAAACTAGAGGAGCCATCTATTGATACATATAAACAAGTATAGTCAAATCAATTTTTAACAATGTTCATACAAAGGCGTTTTTGACAGACGCGGTACTTAGCAAGTAGAAACCACTGTATTTCCCAAAACGTCATGGTTAACACAACATTTAGACCTATATGCTGCCAGTGAGCTCGCATATCTTCGATCGAAGTTCATTGAGAGCGACATTATCCGTTCTCGCCGCGCTCTCATTGGTCGCACAGATTTCCGATGTACTGAGCGCTCGTCATGTTCATTGGACGCACGATCACCATTACATTCACCAGCCCATTTCTCTCATGTAGCAAATGAGTAGAAAGAACCATTTAATGTTGAATCTTTCTCGTGTTTTATATTCATCAATACTGAAGTTCTTAAAATAAATGTTTTTCCACTTCTAGTAACTCACTTTAATACGGTTTTCATGTAGTTAGATACTGACAACCTTTACGCAAGAGACACAACCAAGTATGAAAACGTAGTGTGTCATCAACATAGTAATTTGTGAAGTCCATAGAATTTCGCCCACGCTCATGCTTTCATTTTAGAACGGCCCCCATCCAGACAGTGTAGCAGTCTGAATGTGAGAGGTGTAACGTGTGTTCCTTGTACCTGCCGGCGTAATGAGCTACTGTACGGCCTGGTAACGGCGCCTTAGCGCGACCGTAGCGCAGCAATCTCCAGTCGAGGCACGCCGCGCACGCAGGAACGCATCACTCGTACCGTTGGTCCGTGCGCGGAATACGTTCGCAGGCAGCGCCGCGCCTCGGCACGGAGCCAAACTACCGAGAACCCACCCAGCGGCCAAGAGCTGCCTACGTACGCATGGCCTTGAGGGACGGTTATGCAAACAAATTAGTACTGAGTGACTAACACATGTGTAGCGTTCATGAATAATGAGGTCAGTGAACGATGTTCCTATGTTTAATTCCATTTCTTCATTTCAGGGATCACCGTTAGCACGACTAGACGCAAGACGTGCATTCGCCAGTTGATATAAACACAGGCAAAACATAGATCTACTTGGAAGTCCGGGGTAATAACGATAGTTGAAGACTTAAAAAATAACAAGATCTTAGAAATTCTGATGGTAGCAGAGGTAAAATATAGGGAGCAAAAAGTTTTTCACCACTTGTACAGAAATCAGACTGCGCTTAAAAGAGTCGAAGGGCATAAAAGAGAGGCAGTAGTTGAGATTCGAGTTAGGCAGGGTTGTATCCTCTCCCTGATGTCATTGAATGAGCGCATTGAGCAAGCAGTGATGGAAAGCAAGGGGAGATCTGGAAAGGGAATTAAAGTTCAGGGAGAAGAAATAACAACCTTACAGTTTGCTGATGACATTGTAATTCTGTCAGAGACGGCAAAGGACTTGATAAAGCAGTTTAACGGAATGTATTGTGTATTGAAAAGAGGCTGTCACATGAATATCAACAGTAAAACTAGGATGACTCAGTGTAGTCGAATTAAATCAGGTGATGATGGAATTAGATTAGGAGATTTTGGAAATTTGTGGTAAGTTCCTATGGGACCAAACTGCTTAGCCCATCAGTCCCTAGGCTTACACACTACTTAATCTAACTTAAACTAACGACAATACACACACCCATGCCGGCCGGTGTGGCCGTGCGGTTGAAGGCGCTTCAGTCTGGAACCGCGTGACCGCTGCGGTCGCAGGTTCGAATCCTGCCTCGGGCATGGATGTGTGTGATGTCCTTAGGTTAGTTAGGTTTAATTAGTTCTAAGCGACTGATGACCTCAGAAGTTAAGTCGCATAGTGCTCAGAGCCATTTGAACCAACCACACACCCATGCCAGAGGGGGACTTGAATCTCCGATGGGGTGAGCCGCGCGAACCGTGACAAGGTGCCCTAGATCACGCGGCTTTAGATTAGGAAATTAGACACTAAAAATAATAGGTGATTTTTGCTATTTGGGCATTAAAATAACTGACGATGGCCAAAGTACCGGGGATACAAAATGTAGAACGGCAATAGCAAAAAAACGTTTCTGGAAAAGGGAGATTTGCTAACACCGATTATAAGTTTAACTGTTGAAAAGTATTTTCGAAAGGTATTTGTCTGGAGTGTAACCTTGAACAGGATTGAAACGTGGACTTTAAACAGTTCCGACAAGAAGAAAATAGAAGGTTTAGAATTTGGTGCTTCAGAAGTATGCCGAAGCTTAGAAGGGTAGATCGGATAGTATGGTGTAACTGACTCGATTTGCGGAGAAAAGAAACAGCTTAACTAAAAGAATGGATGAACTGATAGAAAACGTTCTGAGACATCAAGAAATCGTCAATTTGACAATGGAAGGGAATGTGTATTGGGGGGGGGGGGGGCGGAGTGGGAGAGGGGAGGGTAAAAATTTTAGATGGAGAGCAAGGCATGAATACAGTAAGCAGGTTCAAATTGATGCGTGTTGGAGCAGATATGCAGAAATGGAAGCTTGCACAGGATAGATTATCGTTGAGTGATGTAGCAAGCCAGTCTTCTGACTGAAAACTGCGACAAACACAACAAGCTTGTCTTAACTCACTGAAATCGTCTTCGTGTTGCACAGCTTTGATAAGGCATTATTATGTATACCGCCATATATGTATACCATTCCTATAAGACAGGCTAGCATATTACTTGTGGCGTACACCGTTTTAAGCATGAGAAATGATGTCGAAACAGTAAAAACTAGTTGCAGCAGAATAAATGTTAACAGCAGATTTTTTGGTGGTGTATATAAAAATTCCCATAATTCACTTGCATCAAGTAGGGGCCTCGTTTTACACATGACGTTCTCCGGAACGCCAAGGCCAAACGAAAACAGCGACGTGGTAAAAATGATCCTCCCCCCTTCCGTACATTAGCGTCGTTGTTATGCAAGAGCCGGCCGCTGTGGCCGAACTGTTCTAGGTGCTTCAGTCCGGAACCGCGCTGCTGCTACGGTCGCAGGTTCGAAGCCTGCCTCCGGCGTGGATGTGTGTGATGTCCTTAAGTTAGTTAGGTTTAAGTAGTTCTAAGTCTAGGGGATTGATGACCTCAGATGTTAAGTCCCATAATGCTTAGAGCCATTTGAACCATTTTTTGTGCAAGACGCCCATGTCGGAAAGACGCACTACCACTATTAGCATCAGGCGCGCTCAGGAAACGGAAACCTCGATAATAGCTCGTTTCGTTTTAACGATGCTGTAGCCATCTCCCACAGTCACTGATAAGAATAGTGAGATCAACAAAATGATCTATACATCAATACATGATTTCTCAGTTGTTGTACACTATCCGATCGAAAGTATCTGGACCCTGTTAGTGGAAGTTAATATGGGGTGTTCCCACCCTTTGCCTTTATGACGCCTTGAATTCTGCTGGGAACACTTTCAACGATATTTCTGTATGTCTGTGGAGGAATGGCAATCCGGTCCTCCTCAAGAACCGAAACCAGAGGAGGTAATCATGTTGGATGCTGGGGCCTGGAGCGAAGTCACCGTTTCAGCTTACCGCAAAGGTGTTCCGTTTGCTTCAGATCTGGATCCTGCGCAGGGCAGACCATTTCAGGGATGTTACTGTCGACAAACCGTTGTCTCACAGTCGCTGTCTTACGACAGGGTGCATTGTGATACCAATACAATTAATCATCGCCTATGAACTAATCCTCTACTGTATACAGTACACACAGTGCTGTCAGATTTGTTCATATCCTTCTGCATCCTTCCTAAGCGCAATAAGGGGACCACATCATTAATACGAAAAACACACCCATACCGAACCACTTTGGATTTCGTAGAAATGTTGGAACACGTGAGGTAATACTGACCGTACGACTTATTTTAGAAGATAGATTAAGGAAAGGCAAACCTACGTTTCTATCATTTGTAGACTTAGAGAAAGCTTTTGACAATGTTGACTGGAATAGTTCCTTTCAAATTGTGAAGGTGGCAGGGGTAAAATACAGGGACGAAAGGCTATGTACAATTTGTTCAGAAACCAGATGGTAGTTATAAGAGTCGAGGGACATGAAAGGGAAGCAGTGGTTGGGAAGGGAGTGAGACAGGGTTGTAGCCTCTCCCCGATGTTATTCAATCCGTATATTGAGCAAGCAGTAAAGGAAACAAAAGAAAAATTCGGAGTAGGTATTAAAATCCATGGAGAAAAAATAAAAACTTTGAGGTTCGCCGATGAAATTGCAATTCTGTCAGAGACAGCAAAGGACCTGGAAGAGCAGTTGAACGGAATGGACAGTGTTCTGAAAGGAGGATATAAGACGAACATCAACAAAAGCAAAACGAGGATAATGGAATATAGTCGAATTAAATCAGGTGATGCTGAGGGAATCAGATTACGAAATGAAACACTTAAAGTAGTTGATGAGTTTTGCTCTTCGGGGAGCAAAATAATTGATGACTGTCGAAGTAGAGAGGATATAAAATGTAGGATGGCAATGGGAAGGAAAGCATTTCTGACGAAGAGAAATTTGTTAACATCGAGTATAGATTTAAATGTCAGGAAGTTGTTTCTGAAAGTATTTGTGTGGAGTGTAGCCATGTATGGAAGTGAAACGTGGACGATAAATAGTTTAGACAAGAGGCCGAGCGGTTCTAGGCGCTTCAGTCCGGAACCGCGCGACTGCTACGGTCTCAGGTTCGAATCCTGCCTCGGGCATGGATGTGTGTGATGTCCTTAGGTTAGCTTGGTTTAAGTAGTTCTAAGTTCAAGGGACTGATGACCTCAGATCTTAAGTCCCATAGTGCTCAGAGCCAGTTTAGACAAGAAGAGAATAGAAGCATTCGAAATTTGGTGCTACAAAAGAATGCTGAAGATTAGATGAGTAGACCACATAACTAATGAGGAGGTATTGAACAGAATTTGGGACAAGAGAAACTTGTGGCACAACTTAACTAGAAGAAGGGATCGGTTCGTAGGACATGTTCTGAGGCATCAAGGGATAACCAATTTAGTATTGGAGGGCAGCGTGGAGGGTAAAAATCATAGTGGGAGACCGATTGATGAATACACTAAGCAGATTCAGAAGGATGTTGCTTGCAGTAGGTACTGGGAGATGAAGAAGCTTGCACAGGATGGAGTAGCCTGGATAGCTGCACCAAACCAGTCTCTGGACTGAAGACCACAACAACAGCAACCGAACCACTACCTCCTGCATACTTCACTGTTGACACTGCACATGATGATAAGTAACGTTCTCCAGGTATACGCCAAATCCAAACCCTTGCACCGGATTGCTACAGAGCATTACGTAGTTCGTCAGTCCAAATCACTCGTTTCCAATCATCCACTGTCCAGTGCCGTCGATCTCTACGCCATCTCAAGTGTCGCTTAGCATCGACTGGAGAAACGTGTGGATCAAGAGAAGCCTCTCGACCATGGTATCCGATTCCTTTCAATTCCCTGGTGTTAGTCGACCGCTGGTAGTCACGAATAATTCAGTTCGCTGATGTTTTACAACCGCTGTCCGCAATGCTCAACGATTCAACTCTGTTCTTGAGGTCTTCCGTGGCTTGCTTTAGCTGTGATTGTTCCTTCCCTTTTCCACTTCACAGTCAACTCGGTCGGCTCTAGAAGTGTTCAAATGTCTGTGATGAATTTGCACTCTGGTGACATCCAACGACTAGGACGTTCCATATCACTGACATCTCCTGACCCTTATTGTTGTTAGTGCTACTCCTTGACAACGCACTGCTTCCACCTCCTTTTATAGTTACAAGTCTACCTCTCGTGATATCTAGTGATAAATCCCGCGTTACTCATGCGTCCATAAATTTTTGATCAGATAGTGTGTTTACGCGAACAAAGAGGTTTGTCTCACACTTACCACGGAACCTAATACATAATCAAATTAATTAAACAAGGGCTGTTTCTGTAACTTCTATTACACGCATTTCCCCCTGCCGTGCGAACTAAATTGCAGCTCTGTGGTCGCGTATTTTCGGCTCAGCGCGAAGCGGGCCGGTTTATCATGCATGTTTCAGCCCTCGGACAGCGGCGGCTCATGTCGTCAGCGGAGGACCGCCGTGACGTCACCGGGGCAACTGGACAGGTCCTGACGTCACAGCTGCGGCGTAGCTGCACGTCCGCCGCACGGCCCGCTTTGCATTCCCTTGTTTTGGTAGCCTCCTACGCGTACGGAAATGTGCACAACGCCGACGGGATTTACTTCACGTAAACTAACTAGCAGAATAATTTGGAATGTGGATAGTGCGTTTCCAAGCATGCTCTTTTTATTTGGCACTAGTGACACACGGATCATATAACATAGTTTAAAGAATAGGAAAATAGGTTACAAACAACATTAACCAACAGTGAAAATGTAACTGGGATAAAATAAATGTTTCTTAACTATGTATGTGACGCTGATAACGTAAACGACAATGAAAAATCGAATTAGCTCTTGTTTCCAAGTTAAAGTCAATCCTTTCCTATACAGACTTCGAAATCCCACTGATAATATCCAGAGTGACGTAGTTTCAGGCAACTATAGGTGTGTATAGTTTGTCGCTATTTTTAGCCCTGGCTCGTAGGTACAAGGGGAAGGGGGAGAGGGAGGGAGGAGCGGAGCATGTTTTATTTAAGCGAAGTTTCAGTCTGTTACATGCTCTCTTTTGTTTGTGTACTGGAAGAACGTGTTACTGAAGTGTAGTTAGTGTGTATGGGCATTTTAATTCGTGTGATTCAATATGCTTAGCAAATGCGTGAACAGTGCTAACTGTTTTTGCTACATTTGCGGGCAGGCTACATCGAAATCGCGAAGGAGGTTAATAAAATGGTTCAAATGGCTTTGAGCACTATGGGACTCAATTTCTGAGGTCATTAGTTCCCTAGAACTTAGAACTAGTTAAACCTAACCAACCTAAGGACATCCATGCCCGAGGCAGGATTCGAACCTGCGACCGTAGCGGTCTCGCGGTTCCAGACTGCAGCGCCTAGAACCGCACGGCCACTTCGGCCGGATGGAGGTCAATAACGCCATATATTAGGAAGACGTAACGCCTGTACTTTAGCTGTGAAATCGGTGACCGGGACAAGCCGCGGGCTCCTCATGTATATTTCATATCTTGTGTCTAGAGACTTTGTACGTAGTTGAATCGTAAAAGATCTTTCAAGGGCTTTGCTGTACCCATGATCTGTGTGAACCATCCAACCACGTGAATGAGTGTTACTTTTATGTGGCAACTCCATTAACACATGGTATTTCTAAGAAGAAAAAGTTTTCCTTGACAAATACTGACATACCGTCGGCCATGCAACCAGTGCCTCACGGAGACGCACTGCGTTTTGCTGTCCCACCTGATTGCGCTTGTGACGAGGGCGATAGTGAAACTAGTGCTACACCGTCACTTTAAAAACCCAGGTCTTCGAAAAATCATGATTTTGTGTGTGACGATGAGTCAATCATTTGAATCAGTCTCTCTCAATGCTCTGCACGAAGCACTTGTCGAACCCAAGGACATAATTCTCCCTGCTCTTCATATAAAATTGAGTCTAATGAAAAATTTTGTTAAGGCCAAAGACGAAACTGAGGAAGTATTTCTCTATTTGTGCGAGAAATTTCCACGTCTTAGAGAGACGAAAATAAAAGAGCTAATTTTCATGGGTCTCCATATAAGAAGACTGTACAAAGATAAATATTTCCAGGGTATCCTTACAGATGATGAAAAGTTAGCTTGGGATGCCCTTGTTCAAGTGTCAACAAACTTTCTACAAAATAAGAGTGCAGAAAACTACAAGGATTTTGTGGCAAGTCTTCTGCACTGCTCCAATAGACTGGTTTGCAACATGTCCTTAAAGCTACATTTCCTAGATTCCCACTTGTTCTTCCCTGAGAGCTGTGGTACTGTAACCCAGGAGCATGGAGAAAGTTTCCACCAGCAAATTTCGGACATGGAAAAAGAGGTGGCAGAGAAAGTGCAGTGCATCATTGTTAGCCTCTTTCTGCTGGACGCTAATCAGGGAATCACCAGCAGAATTAATCCGGTCGCGCCCTCAGTACCTTCCTCCGAGGGATAACACCAGGTAAGCTTGTATAGACATAAGCTTACACAGGCAATAATATAAAGTTACCATAACTTCAAAACGAGAGCTAATCTTGCATTTTCACCAGCAATTTCGTTGTCAGTGTACCCGAAAACATAAAGTTTTTATGCCAGTTACAGAGAAAAGGTAAAATTTTGTTGCTAGTATAATATAGGGGAATGCAGCCGGGTAGCGTCCCCGATGATCGCTGATTTTTCGACAAGTAAACGCCCCACTATTTTCAAGGCAAGAACGACAGTTTTATCCCCTTCACAGCGGCCTCTTGTTCCTGTTTTGCCATTAAAATGACGGACTGTTCACATGCCGCCGATTATCGAGGACGCTACCCGTCTGCATTCACATCTCTTGGACGTTCAGTACGCTGGGAGGTAATAAAGTTTCACATAAAAGGTTGTAATTTAGCACCTCATAGACGTGGGGGTCATGAAAGGCGTCTTGCCAACTCCGAGAGGATAACAATAACGGAAGGGGATGGATCACGGGCTTACTACAAAAACGTATCGAGATGCTTAGGAAAACTACAGAAAAGAAATAAAAACCGTTAAGGTTCGCCAATAACATTTTCAGTTGAGCGAGAGAGATGGTGTCTTGAAAAGAAGTTAAAATATGAAGATGAACAAAAGTAAAATAACGGAAATGGAATAGGATCGCATTAAATCATACGTTTCTCAGGGACATTGTCTTTGTGTTTAGAAATTAGGTACGAAGGGCGATTTAATACTTTTAGGCAGTCTCAGTAGCGTCTTTGTCTCACCAATTCCCTATAAGATTGTCCACCTTAGGCATATAGAGACCAATATCCGTAACTTCGGTTTGCTGCAGAATCCTTGAACATATTCTCAGTTCGAATGTAATAAATTTTCTTGAGACTGAGAAGCTTTTGTCTACGAATCAGAATGGTTTTAGAAAGCATCGCTAGTGCGAAACTCAACTTTTCCTTTTCTCACATGATGTATCGCGAATTATGGTTGAAGGACAATAAGCAGAGTCCATATTTTTAGATTTCCGGAAAGCACTTGGCACGGTGCTCCATTACAGGCTGTTAACGAAGCATATGCAATAATTTCACAGATATGTGAGTGGCTCTGAGACTTCTTAAGTAATAAACCTAGCATGTTGTCCTCGACGTTGAGTGATCATCAGACAAGGTTATCGTCAGGAGTGCCCCGGGGAAGGACCACTGTTGTTCTCTATATACGTAAATGATTTGGTGGACGGAGCGGGCACCAATCTGAGGTTTTTTGCTGCTGATGTCGTGGTGTACAGTAAAGTGTCCAAGTTGAGTGACCGTTGAAAAATAGAGGATGAAGTAGATAAAATTTCCAGTTGGTGTGATGAATGGCAGCTAACCCTAAATGTGGAAAAATGTAAGTTAATGCGACGAGTAGGAATATCAAACCTGTAATGTTCGGATACAGTATTACTAGTGTCCTGCTTGACACAGTCAAGTCGTTTAAATATCAGGACGTAACGTTGCAAAGCGATATGAAATGGAACGAACTGGCAGGGAAGGAATGTGGCAGGGAAGGCGAATGGTCGACTTCGGTTCATTGGAAGAATTTCAGGAAAAAATGCCTCACCAGTAAAGGAGATCCGCATACAGAACGTTAGTGCCACTTGGTCCTGAGTACTGCTCTAGTGTTTGGGACCCGTACCAGGTCGGATTGAAGGAAGGCATCGAAACAACGCAGAGGCAGGCTGCTAGATTTGTTACCGGTATGTTCGAACAACACGCAAGTATTACGGAGATGCTTCGGGAACTCAAATAGAAATCCTAGGAGGGAGGGCGACGTTCTTTTCGAAAACACTATTGAGAAAATTTAGAGAACCGGAATTTGAAGCTGATTGCGGAATGATTCTACTGCCGCCAACGTACATTGCGCGTAAGGACTACCAAGATTAGGTACGAGAAATTAGGCTCAAATGGCTCTGAGCACTATGGGACTCAACAGCTGAGGTCATAACACCGAGAAATTAGGGCTCATACGGAGACATACGAGGGTTGTCCAGGAAGTAAGTTCCGATCGGTCGAGAAATGGAAACCACAGTGAAAACAAGAAACGTTTTATTTGCACCAGTTAGGTACACCTTCCACCTACTTCTCTACATAGGCGCTGCTCCAGCTCCGAGTGTCGTATCAACTTTCCAATATCCTCGTCGTAGAAAGCAGCCAGCTGTGCTTTCCGCCAGTATTCTGCACTGGTCTGCAGCTCGTTGTCTGTGGAAAAATTTTGTCTTCATAGCCAGCGGTTCTTGTGAGCAGAGATGAGACTCAGAGGGAGCCAATTACGGACTGTATTTTGGGTGATCAAACACTTCTCATTGGAAATACTGCAGGAGCGTCTTCATTGCCCCTGCAGTCTGCGGCCGAGAATTGGCATGAAGAAGGAACTGCTCGACAGTTGTGTTATGTGGGCTGCATGACACAGGCGAAATCTCTAACCAGGCCCTCAGACTTGGCGGGAGACGCTATTCCCCACGCATCTTTACGTGCTCACTGTTCACTCAAAACTGAAAACAGCGACGCGACACGATCGATGAGCATACTAGAGAGACTGTCCAACACATATGTGCAAAGCATTACCGGATTTTCCCAGTGGTTTCCATTTCGCGACCGATCGGAACTTACTTTCTGGACAATCCTCGTATATACAGTCGTTTTTCCCTCGCTCTGTTTGCGTGTGGAACAGAAAAGAGAATGACCAATAGTTGTACAGAGCACTCTCCGCCACTCACCGAGCGGTGGCTTGCGGAGTATCTATGTAGATGTAGACATATATACTGTTTAAAGAGCGAGTCTGCGAAAGATTTTTGATACCTAACGGATTTCTCTTTCTTGCGTAAATTCTCTTGCTAGTGAAAAATTTCAGTGTTTCTTGTTTTAGGTAAATCTTTTTGAGTTAAGTGAAGTTTTAGTTCCAGCTCTCGCCGACAAAAAACTCCATTTGTGTCGAACAGAAGTGCTCCTGAAAAGTTACACGTCATACGTCGCCGTGCCCCTGCTCGCGTTGCAAGCGGCAACTTGCACAACACCACTGCACAAACTGCAAAGCTTCGGTGTGAATCTTGAGAGGTGAATTTCGAACTCTCTAACAGAGGATCTTGTCAAGAACTTAATATGACGAGGCGAGGCGATTGACCCCAGAGCTGCTCTTAGCCGAAATGCTGTATCTTGGCAGAAAATTCCCACCTGAATTCGGTAAGTCACTTTCTGATCCAAAACGGGAGTTCCCCTGAATACCCTAAAACTGCTCATCAATAAGGTCTTGCCTCCGCAACATAATTGAAAACGCCTGTCAGAGGCAAAGAAACACTCACTGATGGGGCAAGCAGCATCACCCGGAATGTGACAGAAAAGTTACGAAATGAATGTCTCAACCGAGGTCGCGATTGTTGACCAAAAAAAGTACGACGCAAGTACCTTTGTGGTTATGAGGTCAGCAATATTCTGAAAATGGGTTAACTAACTCCTCCCGGTGTTCTAGATATATTTCATGAAATGATGAAAATTCAGCAAACTGCAGTAAGGCTACACTGTTGTCAGAAGAAATAAGAAAAGGTCAACAAGTTTGGCGGAAAGACGCCAAAAGCTGAATTCGTTTTTGCATAAATAAAAGTAGGCACGAGTACTTTGATTCCTTTCCCTGTTATAGTTTAAGGCGCAGTGTGTGTGTGTCTGCTGCCAAGTACCGTGTGATGCCACTCGTCACATGGTTATTCTACTGCGTAGTCCGTTAATTCCTATTCACAAAACATTAGGGTATGAATAAATGATTACTACGTGATACCACTAGAAATAACTCCTAAAGTAATTATATTATAATTTTAAAAATAGCCCTAGAAACACACATTTAAATACTGAGCTCTTTGCTGATGACCAAATGATTTTAAAAAAGACTAAGGATGCTTTACATTTTGCTCTATGTCGCTTGGTCTTGATAGGCAAACACTGTGACTTGAAAATATCAGAAAATAAAATCAGAGTTATGGCTTTTAATGGAAAATACCAGTACATACTAAAATAATGCTAAAATGATAACCGATTGAACTGGTATATCACTTTCAGCTTTTAAGATGTAATATAAGTTTTGAATATGGTAATGACATCTCCAGCAAGTTAAACAAAACATTAGCCAATAAAACCAAGAAAGACAGATCAAAATTCTACAATGTAATGGCAACAGCTGTGCTCACATGCGAAAGTAAGATCTGGCCAATAACTAAGGAAGACCAAAGAACGATACAGTCAGCTGTAAAGAAATTTTTGAGGAAGGTAAAAGGATGAACTCATAGACGTCAAATAAAGAATTCTGAAAGTTGGAAAGAATTAAATATCAATGAAAGAATAAAATGCGGAATGTCAAAATGGAAGAAATATATTGAAAGAATGGGGTGGGGGTGGGGGTGGGGGGAAGAATAGTCAGACGTGTAACAGACTATAGACTTAAAACCAAGAGTGTTGCTGGAAGGCCAAGGAAAAAGGTGGTTGTTGTGGAAACGGCACAGGCTATGAGCCTACTCCTTGAAGTCATAAGAACAACTGAAAAGAACCCATGGCATCGCACGAAATATCCACACATTTATACAATGTGTCTACATAGGTAGACGGCACACATTCAAATGATGGTAACATTTAATAATATGAATAGTTCACTCTTTTGTGTTGACAGCAACAGTGGATCCGATGTTGGAAGGGAGACTTTTGCTTTAATCAGAGATTGAATAAAAGAGTTTTGCTGTGTCTGGTAAAGAGAGTAATAGACGGTTTATGTCTCCTCCTTCAATGCATATATCACATAACCCTTCCTTCAGTTCCACTCGGAACAGGTAGGTTGGAAATTTGCGATGATTTACACTCATGCGCGTAACAGTTATGAACCGTATGCTTTATTCTAGTCTGTAAAACTAGAATATGGCTTTAAGTTGCAGCAATAGTGCACTTATTTTGAAATCTTGGTCGAATACCATTGCCTCTGTAATTCTCTTCTCGCTTTTTCAGTAATTAGGCTCAGCATGTCTTGGTAAGGAAGTCTATCATTTCTGATTTCGCTTAAGTTCATCGCTCGTTTCCTTCAGCTGGCTACTATTTCTCTATGAGTAACGCCACTGTGTCCTGAAATCTACAAGAAATTTGTTACTATTCCTGATTGCTTATTAGTAATAACTTCTTTCATATTCACATTCTAACAAGGTGGACGCAGAAGTAAAGTGGTCAATGTTAGTTACAACAAGGCGCCTGAAGTCAACACCAGGACAGAAACTAGCCGCTCATTGGCATTGCATCCCTTGACGTGCGCCCGGACACAGTGTCAAAAGTAGAGAGGACGAAGATGGAAACGAACCTACGTCACGCAACGCACAGATAGCAGCCCACCTGGAGAAGCTACTTTCCAGGAAAAGCATCATACAAATAAAGATGGTCCAGGTGGATGCCCATCAGAAGCTCCGGGTGAAAAGATGGAGAGCAGAACTAGAGGATCAGGACACCTTTCCAAGACAAGAGCCTGCCTCCGGAAGCTAGCTCCCCTCCTCCATGTGGCGAACTTTGCGCAAGATGAGGAGAGAGTGCAGTGTTGTTTTTAACACCAGCATGCTCATCCCTTCCCATATGACGTGGATGTCCAGTGCGAGTGTCGCGAGGTGTAAGGCACGGGGCATCTGCTGCAGTACCGCCTGCTGGATGCACCTCGCACACTATACGATCTTTTTAAGGTTGATAACAAGGCCATTTTGGTTCCAATTTTCTGGAAACATCTTGTTCAAACGGACTCAGAAAATAAAGAAACAAAGAAACTGTAAATTTAGGAGTTGTTTCGTCGACATAGTTTTTGCGGTACTGTTAATGTGCTGGCGAGTTTCTCTCAGACATCGCGCGTTTGAGACGGAAGGAAGAACCGTTTCGTCGCTATCAGTATTGTTAGAGATGGAATCTGGCTTAGTTGGACAACGAAGGGGAAGAAAACTGCCCATGACTCATCTCTGCATGGGTGAGGAAAAAAGCAGGAAAATCTAACCCAGGATAAGAAGGCAGAATTTGAAATGCACTCCTTCATAGTGTGAGCTTAGAGCCTTGTGTACCGCATCATTGTACCACGGTCAACGATCGAGTTAAACGGAAGATCACTCGTATTCGATTTGAGTATGGTATTGGAAAAAAACAACTGTGTATTTTAAGAAAATTTCTCGAAAGAGTTGCAAATCTTTACAGTCTGCTTATAAAAATGGAAAGACCAATGTGCATAACTTGCATCGCGCGGAGCTGTTCAAAACGTTGCACGAACATCGTGTACTCGATAGTGGAGTCGGTGTACAACTGTTTTCGACTGACACTATGCAATATCACGGAATCGTGCATAAGGACAAAATCATTTCCAGCTGGCAACTTTACTTCTGGCAGATATGATTGCAATATCTTCATTGTACCCACTTCACTTCTATTGCATTTTACATCAGGAATGTTAGCCTGTCGAGACAGGCAATAAGTGAAGCAGAAAGCACCTTCAGGTTGACTAATCTAAGGTTTTACATCAACAAACAATGGTAACGTCTAGTGCCGATAAGATGCGCACGGATTTGGCGATGTGTGGGACGAGGAAAAACTACAAACCTTCAGTGCATATACAGTCTCTAAACAATGGACAAGATACGGCTACCATTACCCAAGATCTATTTATAGTGGCGTATAGATGTGCAACTCTCTCTCGATCTTTTACTGTGTCGTTTCACACCGCCAAGTTTTATCAATTTCTAAACTGTAACTTGAAATCATTCTACCAAAGGGTTTCCCATGCCGATGATTGTTGCAGACGCACACTACTTCAATTTTTCTTTCCATAGTACTATTACAGATTTTCTTTCCTAAAACCCAGTTCATCTCTTCCAGAACGCGCTGGTATGCTAAACGTAAGGACGAAAGTACAGGGTGTCCAGAAAAGGACTCCCTGATTTCAAAATTAAATATCTCCAAAACAAAGATCGATAGAGGAATGCAGTAAACGGTATGTTTATTGTGAAAGCTGTAAGAAGTTTATACAGCAGTTTGAAATAATAGTTTCAAAAGCTGCTAACAGATGGCGCTGTAATCGCAATACGTAATACCTAGTATAAATAGTGATCCGAAGCCCAGAGCGATCAGTTCCACTACTGAAACGTGAAAGGAGGTTAGCGTACCGAAAGAAGAGATTAAAACCATGTACTCCATTGATCAACGCGTTTTTCTGGTGCTAGAGTACCACAGGTTAGAAGAGAGTCCTACAGCAACAAGGCGAAGTTTTCAAGCACGATTTAATGTTCCAAAAGGACCCGATGCAAAAACCGTTCGTACGCTCTTCGCAAAATTTCAACGAACAGGCAGCGTAACTGATGATCTAGTGGGGCATGTTGGCCGCAAGCAAACCGCAGTTACGCCTGAAAATATCGACACAGTTTCTGGAATTATTCAGCGGAATCCAATGTCATCCGCCCGTAGAATTGCATCTGAGACTGGTTTGAAGCGTTCCAGCACGCAGAAAATACTGAGAAAGAGCCTACACATGTTTCCATTCAAAATTCAAACGTACCAGGCCATACCCGTACGAGCTGTGCAACAAAGGGTTGCCTTTGCTAATCTCTATGCTCACAATGTTTGATAGTGAAGGATTTGATGTTGGCTGCATCTGGTTTACAGATGAAGCACACTTCCACCTGAATGGATACGTGAATAAGCAGAACTGGCGATTTTGGGGTTCCGAAAGGCCATGTTGGTGTGAAGCGAAACCCCTGTATTCTCCTAAATTTACTGTGTGGGCTACAGTATGCAGCAGAGGCATTATTGGCCCTTTTTTCATTCGAGAAACGGTCACTGGTGCACGTTACGTTGCAATTTTGGAACAATTTGTCGCCACACAGCAAGCGTTAGAGGATCGACGAGGTACTGAATGTTTTATGCAAGATGGAGCCCGACCACATCGGACCGAACAAGTGTTTCGCTTTCTTGAGGAATACTTCGGGAATCGAGTCATTGCTTTGGAATATCCCAAATTTACTGGCGCAGGCATGGATTGGCCTCCATATTCGCCGGATTTGACTCCCTGTGACTTTTTTTTGTGGGGCACAGTGAAGGACATGGTCTACCCGAAGCATCCTGCCACGCTGGACGAGCTTGAATCGGCAATCTCTGTGGCATGTGAATCCATTTCGATTGAGACACTACGAAATGCGATGGCGAATTTCATTCTTCGTTTGCGCCACCTCTGTAGTGCCAATGGTGAACATTTTGAAAACATTGTGATGTCATTGTTTGCAAAGATTGTTTTCATACGATTATTTCACTTATGTATGCTGATATGAGCTGTACAGCGTACAGCGCCATCTGTTAGCAGCTTTTGTAACTATTATTTCAAACTGCTGTATAAACTTCTTACAGCTTTCACAATAAACATACTGTTTACTGCATTCCTCTATCGATCTTTGTTTTCGACACATTTCATTTTGAAATCAGGGAGTCCTTTTCTGGACACCCTGTAACTGTCCTATGTTGTATCACTGCCAAGTATCACAGATCGATAAAACTTCGACCACACATAGAAATACACTGCTGGCCATTAAAATTGCTACACCAAGAAGAAATGCAGATGATAAACGGGTATTCATTGGACAAATATATTATACTAGAACTGACATGTAATTACATTTTCACGCAATTTGGGTGCATAGATCCTGAGAAATCAGTACCCAGAACAACCACCTCTGGCCGTAATAACGGCCTTGATACGCCTGCGCATTGAGTCAAGCGGAGCTTGGATGGCGTGTACAGGTACAGCTGCCCATGCAGCTTCAACACGATACCACAGTTCATCAAGAGTAGTGACTGGCGCATTGTGACGAGCCAGTTGCTCGGCCACCATTGACCAGACGTTTTCAATTGGTGAGAGATCTGAGGAATGTGCTGGCCAGGGCAGCAGTCGAACATTTTCTGTATCCAGAAAGGCCCGTACAGGACCTGCAACATGCAGTCGTGCATTATCCTGCTGAAATGTAGGGTTTGGCAGGGATCGACTGAAGGGTAGAGCCACGGGTCGTAACACATCTGAAATGTAACGTCCACTGTTCAAAGTGCCGTCAATGCGAAAAATAGGTGACCGAGACGTGTAACCAATGGCACCCCATACCATCACGCTGGGTGATACGCCAATATGGCGATGACGAATACACGCTTCCAATGTGCGTTCACCGCGATGTCGCCGAACACAGATGCGACCATCATGATGCTGTAAACAGAACCTGGATTCACCCGAAAAAATGACGTTTCGCCATTCGTGCACCCAGGTTCGTCGTTGAGTACACCATCGCAGGCGCTCGTGTCTGTGATGCAGCGTCAAGGGTAACCCCAGCCACGGTCTCCGAGCTGATAGTCCATGCTGCTGCAAACGGCGTCTAACTGTTCGTGCAGATGGTTGTCGTCTTGCAAACGTCCCCATCTGTTGACTTAGGAATCGAGACGTGGCTGCACGATCCGTTACAGTCATGCGGATAAGATGCCTGTCATCTCGACTGCTAGTGATACGAGGCCGTTGGGATCCAGCACGGCTTTCCGTATTACCCTCCTGAACCCACCGACTCCATATTCTGCTAACAGTCATTGGATCTCGACCAACGCGAGCAGCAATGTCGCGATAGGCTACAATCCAACCTCTATCAAAGTCGGAAACGTGATGGTACGCATTTTTCCTCCTTAAACGAGGCATCACAACAACGTTTTACCAGGCAACGCCGGTCAACTGCTGTTTGTGTATGAGAAATCGGTTGGAAACTTTCCTCATGTAAGCACGTTGTAGGTGTCGCCACCGGCGCCAACCTTGTGCGAATGCTCTGAAAAGCTAATCATTTGCATATCACAGCATCTTGTTCCTGTCGGTTAAATTTCGCGTCTGTAACGCGTCATCTTCATGGTGTAGCAATTTTAATGGCCAGTAATGTAACTGCCACATTGTAGCACGGAAGGTAACCGAAAGAAATACGCTATGAGACAAACAGGAATGACATTTTTATTTATGACAGGAATTACACTGGAGTCAATACTATTATGGCGGTCCACTGGAGATTAAAAAAGGCGGTACATGGTTTGTGTGATTACCATGGATGGCAATGCATGCTCCGCAACGCGCTTCTGTGCTGGCCTCAAGGTTGGTAAGAAGTTCTTGTCGTAGGGGTGACAACTGCCGGACGGTCGTTGGTGCTTGTGGTCGTGCTGCATTCCGCACGTGCTCGATGAATTTAAATCGGGGGAACGGGGAGGCCAGTCCATTCGCTGATTATCCTCCCGTTCGAAGAGCTCCTCCACCTGCACTGTTCGATAAGGTCGTGTATTTTCACTCATAGAAATACAGTCAGGGCCGGACGCGTCCCTAAAAAGATGCACACCAGAATGGAATTCAGTGTAACGATAAAGTTGACCTTTGAGGGTACAGCGTTCAAAGATTCGGAGGTCGGAAAGCCCGTTCAACATTATGCCTCCCCACAATATAACACCGGTACCATCAGAACGATTATCTTCGACAACGCTAGATGTAGCCTGATATGACGAGAGGGGGGGAAATGTAAAAACATTGTGTAACATTATCGTTTTGGTGGTCTAGATGTAATGCATTGCTCTACCATAAGTGTTCATTACCAACTTTGTGGCCAGGATGGGAACAAGTCGCAGAGAAGCGTTGCCCTCCGTGCTGATTACAATCCTATTAAGGACGATGCCAGGTAATTTATATTCCTCAGGGGACCGTCATAAGTCACGGTGACTTCAGTGTAATTTTTGCCTTTGAATATGAGTGTCATTTTTGTTCCTCTCATTGCGTATTTCTTTCTATTACCTTCTGTACTCTACTGTAGTAGCTCTTTCTATGTATTCTCGAAGTTTCACGAGCTATTTTAAATGACAATGATACATCATGCGAAAGTTACTTTCGTCCATAAGCTTTGCACACCAACGAATTATTCTATCTTAGCTTTTGATTTCATTTAAGACAGTTTAGTAGTATTATTGAAGAATATGTTAGTAACGACGCCAGGGCTTTCCTGCATAATTTCAAAACTCGTTACCGATTCCTTTCGTAGGTATCGTAATAACTGGGTGAGGTGGCGCGGTGGTTAGCACTCTGGATTCGCATACTATACGATCTTTCTAAAGTTAACAAGAAGGCTATTTTGGTTCCAATTTTCTGTAAACATCTTGTTCAAATGGACCCTGAAAAGACAGAGACTGTAAATTTAGGAGCTGTTTCATCATCATCGTTTTTGCGGAGCTATTAATGTGCTGTGGGAGGACGATTGTTCAATCCCGCTTCCGGCCATCCTGATGTAGGTGTTCCGTGATTTCCCTAAATCGCTTCAGGCGAATGCCGGGATGGTTCATTTGAAAGGGCACAGCCAACTTCCTCCCCCAAACCGATGGCACCGATGACCTCACTGTTTGTCCCCCCCCCCCCCCCATATCAACCAACCACCTTATACCAGTTGTTTTACTTTTGGTGAAATCCCTACTCACAGCATACACAGTCTTTTACACTTCCATTCTTCAGTAACCAAGCAAAGAGTTCTTTTTTGCGGGCCAGTTTCTTTCTTTTCAAGTTGTTTAAAATATTCTTATCTGAAAAATATAAAAAATATCTTTTTCACCTAAACTCCTTTATTCTTGATCAAGTGAACCTATTGCTTTGTCACGTCCAGTTAGTATCGACTTTGAAGCCACGTTCGAATGATTGCGTTACGTGTAACTTGATGTGGAACATGTCTCGCTTACAAATGGCCACAAGCCTAAAACTAGCTACTTGTGATGAAATAATAGCCTAAGCATACAGCGGCCAAGGTGAAAGGTGAAATATGTTTCGTCCTGTGGAAGATATTTGGAGGGTGTGAAAACCACTATAAAATAAACTTCCTGGCAGATTAAAACTGTGTGCCGGGCCGAGACTCGAACTCGGGACCTTTGCCTTTCGCGGGCAAGTGCTCTACCAAGCACGAAACACGCCCCGTCCTCACAGCTTTACTTCCGCCAGTACCTCGTCTCCTACCTTCCAAACTTTAGAGAAGCTCTCCTGCGAACCTTGCAGAACTAGCACTCCTGAAAGAAAGGATATTGCGGAGACATGGCTTAGCCACAGCCTGGGGGATGTTTCCAGAATTTCAGGAGTGCTAGTTCTACAAGGTTCGCGGGAGAGCTTCTGCAAAGTTTGGAAGGTAGGAGACGAGGTACTGGCAGAAGTAAAGCTGTGAGGACGGGGCGTGAGTCGTGCTTGGTAGAGCACTTGCCCGCGAAAGGCAATGGTCCCGAGTTCGAGTCTCGGCCCGGCACACAGTTTTAATCTGCCAGGAAGTTTCATATCAGTACACACTCCTCTGCAGAGTGAAAATCTCATTCTGGCACTATAAAAGAACTAACGTTCTGATCTATTTATTGCTGGTGCTATTCAACTATGTTCTAGTTCTCCTACTACACTTTCAGCAACCTGAAATATCTCTTAACACTTTCACTAAAGGGCGATCAGAAAGTACAGTGCATAATCGATACGCCAATCAGGCAAAATCGCCGTGAGCATTCAGGCAGTCATCCCACGGACGCACCAGGTTTAAGATACCTGTTTGGTAAAACACCGTGAACTGTTGCGTGAAGAAGTCGGTAACTGCCTGCTGCACATTCTCGTCCGACAGGAATCGTCGACGCTTCGCGGCCTTTTTTAAGGGACCGAAGGCGTGATAATTGCATGGGGAGAGATAGAGATTACAGGGCGGGAGTTCGAGTGTCTCCCACTTGAGTTGGCCTAACTTATGCGTTACGAAGTTTGCCATATTGGAGGAGCTTTATTTTGAACCAACAGCACCTCTTGGCGCAGTTTCCACTAACATTTCGCCTTAATTGCACGCCGTAATTTCTCCAGCATTGCACAGTACCGTTCCGAAGTAATGGAGACATCAGGTTCCTTTAAATCAGTAAGATGGATCAGGCTTGCCTCCATGATCGATCGGCGTCTTGTATCGAATTGCGACCAGCACGGAACTTGGTGCACCATTCCACAACGATGGTTTTCCACGGATATTGAAACTTCCCCTTAACTGTGCTGGTAAACTTCTACATAATTTGATACTGCAACAGCTGAGTAAAACTGAACGTACTCAGACAGTTTTCTCTTTACTTATTCTGATCATTTCTAAACTGACACACATTATTTTAGCGCAACGCAATCTGACTTCTAATGATCCCTACAAAAGAATAGCCCTGACTAACAATAACCAATCCTTCATGAATCACTTACGTCACAAAAATCTTCGTTACTTGAACTACTGCAATACAGCGAGCGCCAATACTGCTAAATAAAAGATTCTAACTACTGAAGGCACTAACTACTGATAGGCGTAGATAGCAAATGAAAGATTTTGATAGAGAACAAACAATGTATTTACCTTAATAGTGTTATTGCGACATCCAATTAAACAATATTTTTTTTTTTTTTTTTTTTTTTTTTTTACGAACACACGTCCAGATCGTCCACTCATATTAACATCTCAAAACTCTGGCTTCTCTCTTCTCTCATTCACCACTGCTGGCAGCTCACCTCCAACTGCCCAACGCTACGGGCTGTTCACATCCAACTGCCCAACGCTACACTAGCGAATATTCCAACAATGAGTACAACCAGCCACAGACTGCACACACCGCAGTCAGCGGTTTTCATACAGAGTGCTACGCCGGCCGCTGTGGTCTCGCGGTTCTAGGCGCGCAGTCCGGAACCGCGTGACTGCTACGGTCGCAGGTTCGAATCCTGCCTCGGG
Organism: Schistocerca serialis cubense; assembly: GCF_023864345.2. Classification (NCBI taxonomy): domain Eukaryota; kingdom Metazoa; phylum Arthropoda; class Insecta; order Orthoptera; family Acrididae; genus Schistocerca; species Schistocerca serialis. Next base: position 552,623,303 of record NC_064642.1, on the reverse strand, counting down.
CGTGGATGTGTGTGATGTCCTTAGGTTAGTTAGGTTTAAGTAGATCTAAGTTCTAGGGGACTGATGACCAGAGCAGTTGAGTCCCATAGTGCTCAGAGCCATTTGATCCCATACAGAGTGCTACGTGGCGTCACCAACATAAAAACCTAAACAGCCTACTTACAAAATATGCCCCGTACACATTCTTCATTCTCCGATGGATGTCTACGAGTGTTTGTCTTCTGCCAACCAAGAAAAGAATAACGGCAACTTGGTCCTGTTTGGACGCATGTGGTAATAGTGTCACCATAGTTCACAGTTCCGCATTTACCGCACGCACGTCGGAAATACACGAATGCCACACTAATCCCTTCCTAGATGTAGGTGCTTATATACCCGTATCGGAGTTGCGCTACGTTGCATATACGCCGCAGCAGCGCCGTCATACGGAAACACGGTGATCGCCCCTTGTATATCCGCACCAGAAAAAGTGACTCCGAGCAGACATCAGTCCAATTAGTATAACACCGCCCCCAGTTGATTCAGCAAGGAAGAGTTCCCATAAGTTTTTTCAGTTACGCTATGTCCATCTGAAGCCACTCTTTGCTGATTACATCCCGTAGATTATGGACATTTTACCAAGAACCAACGGAACGGTCGATTAATGCAGATCCCACAGGGCTACCAAATTACAGGCATGTTGATTGCGAAGTTTCAACTGCTGTTTCAAATACTCTGACATTTTCTATGGGATTAAAATCGGGTGATTTAGCCGGTCAGTAGAGGTTCGACAGGGTACCTGAGTCTTCGTCACATCAGGAACATATATGTGTGTAGCCCCAGGAACACTGCAGTTGTCGCCTTATAAGATGGAAATGTAGACTACTCATTCATCATGAAAATGTATAAAGAACATCAGCTGACCACACAGAATGTTGAAAGAAACACCCCGGTTCATGTGCTTCTCCAGTTTCTCCCGGTGTGTTTGTTGATCGAACAGTCACGGGTGTACTGCAAGTTCATAGTGTCCAACGGATCCGTTGGGCACTATAGACCAGCAGCTCACCTGTGGACTGTTCAATCATTTAGGTTGAAGTTCACGGTGACCAGAATGAGTAGACCCAAGTCACGGTACGAGGAACTCCCCTAAAACATTACAACACCCTCCATACACTGTGAGCTATTGAAGACGTGTATCTTTATGTATGCGCAGTGGCGGTTTGCGACGTAGCCGATTCCAAATGTTTACTGCATGCCGTTCCCTTCGCAACATTCGCTCGGGAACTGGTCGAGATGGACCTGCATTCACTGACGGCAACAATTGCTGTCGAGTTTGACAGCGATTAACGATTGTCAATGACAAGGCGTGACGCTCAATCCAGTACGTGTCGCCCAGGTTCAGTTTGACCCCTATTCTTAAGTCGTATTACATGGCTATGAACGGTACACCATCCATTGTATTTTATTCGGCAGTCTGCACTGAAACCGAGCGAGGTGGCGCAGTGGTTAGCACACTGGACTCGCATTCGGGAGGACGTCGGTTCAGTCCCGTCTCCGGCCATCCTGATTTAGGTTTTCCGTGATTTCCCTAAATCATTCCAGGCAAATGCCGGGATGGTTCCTCTGAAAGGGCACGGCCGACTTCCTTCCCCATCCTTCCCTAATCCGATGAGACCGATGACCACGCTGTCTGGTCTCCTTCCCCAACCAACCAACCAACCAACCAACCCTAAATCGCTTCAGGCAAACGCCGGGATGGTTCCTTTGAAAGGGCACGGCCGATTTCCTTCCCCATCCTTCCCTTACCCGAGCTTGCGCTCCGTCTCTAATGACCTCGTTGTCGACGGGACGTTAAACACTAATCTCCTCCTCCTCCTCCTGCACTGAAACAACAACAAATTGGCAACTTGATTCTCCGTGTGGTTATGAGCATTTCAGAACAAAATAGATCATGCCTACCATTCTGTTATGTCTCCACGTTGATTCATCTCACCACTCTGATTCCATGTAACCATCAGGCACGTACACACCATTTCCATAACTTAGATCAGCAGCGCAGGCTCATATGATAACCTGGTACCAGTTCTGTACCATCTACATCGCTCCAAAGTGACCGTTGTACCCCTCCGAAAGGGGACTGATAATTATACCCCTCGGAAAGGGTGACTGATAATAATTACAGAGAGCTTAATTCTCTGATAAATTCTTTCCTCAAAGCTGGCATTTTTTTTCCTCTTCGGATTGGAACACAGGGTAACCTTTCTTCGTCCATACCTATGAAGTTACTAATTGTGTACCTACATTTTTGAATTCTAGTGATTAAATACTTGAATACACTTTATTATGTCGGCTTTTGGTAGTCTGTCTTTGAGGTGTCGGGTATTCTGGTGGATATGAGCATCGTTTATGCACAGTATTTCGATAACATAATTCGTTTCCTACCTGAGAGAGCTGCACGATTTTTTTTTTTTTTTTTTTAGGCAGGTAGAGCCCCTCCACGCCCACACCGGCATGATGACCAACAAGAAAGGTCTACTGCCATCTCTGCACAAGGATTAGTTTTCAGTAAAGTGAGGTCTCGCACGATGTGGGTACTGCGATGTTTGCGTACGTCTGGTGAACGTTAACCGTTAATACGCGCTCATCTGGAGATACATTGGGTCGAAAATTTAACTATGAACTAAGTGTAGCGGTTTAAGGGCAGAGGGGGGGGGGGGGGGGGGGGGGAAGGTGCCAAGGCAAGTACCAAGAGGAAAAAAAAAAAGGTTTGCGATAATTGGGTCGGGTTGTAAGAGCAGTAATGGTTTTCTTGCCGCCTGTGGCAGGTCATGCAAGGGTAGGCTTTATTAGTAGTGGGTATCATGCAGGCGGATACCTTTGACGTTGTACGGTGGTGTTACTCGGCGGCTGCAGCTGGCTGCTGGTGTTGGCTTCGCGGTCAGCGTCAGCATACCTTTAACAGCTACATTCATCATCGTTTAGTGTCCGACAGGTCATACATCAGATTCACAGTGTGCGATAGTGTTGGCGGTTTGTTTGTTCGTCAGTTTGTTTGTTCGTCAGTGTGCGAGCTTATCGGTTTCCCTGCTATAGCCTATTGGTCGGCTTTAATAGCAGTTGGGATATCCAGTCAATGTTGCTGATTTGCAGGGGCTTACCGATGTTGTCGCTTGTGGGTTTACTTTAGCTTGCCATAGGTTGTTATGCCCCAGCTAGTAGTGCCTCTGGCCGCTTATGCTCCCACCTATGGTTGTGATCATAGTTTCCCAGAGTAAGGATGAGAGGATTGTTCAAGTGTCTCGCGTACCTATATAGACGAGTGGCGAGTTACTTCCTTGAGGGTTTCAAGAAGGTATTCATTGTGAAGATCCACGGTGAGGGTGTAGTGTGGAGCATTGCTAATGATGCGTAGTACTTTGTTCTGTATGATCTACAGGCGGCGCAGGCATGTAGGAGCTGCGTACGTCATCAGAGGTCTAATCAGTGTCATGTATATGGACTTCGACACCCTCCTATTCAGTGTCCTTTCCCTGTTAAGCATTGGGTAGAGTTGTTTGAGCCTCGCGTGCGCTCTGTTGCCAATGTATTCGATGTGGTCCCCCCATGCGAGTTTCCGGTTCTGTCAGACACCGAGAGATCTGACTTTCTCTCAGAAACGTATTGGGCGTACATGTAGTGTTACCTGTCGACAGTGTTGATGTTTGCGCAGTAGCTTCGATCTGCGTGTGAACAGAAGTGCTTCGCACTTGTCGACGTTTACTTTAATACGCCATCGTTCCAAGCAAACCTCGGCAGTTCTGAGTGCCGTCTGTATTCGTGAATTTATGTTCGAAGGTTTCCATCTTGCGCAAGGATGGCTGTGTCATCCGTGTAGATGGCTAACGTCGTGTTTGTGTTGCTAGAAAGTTAGTAGTAGTAGTAGTAGTAGTAGAGGAAATAGTAACAGCAGCAGCCTTATTCATCCGTAGATCTGTTTTTACAAGGATAAAGGACATCTCAAAGTATTTACAAATTTAGATCAATTTAAAATAAGCTAATTCGTATACACATATATTTACATACACAGACACATTTATTTACAGACTTCTAGTTAGAGAAAATCATTAGATTTACTCCTGGTATACAATACTTTTTTACAAATAACTTACTAAATAATGTAATGCCACACCATTAATGTAGAGGTTGAAGAAGATGGGCCCCAGGTTGTTTCCCTGGGGTACTTCAGCTTGGATACCGCGTTGTGTCGATTGTTTGCCGTGCACGTCGATGTTGAAACATCTGTTTGTGAGATATGAGTGTATGAGACGTACGAGACCGCCAGGGAACCAGCATCGCTTAGTTTGCGTGTAAGGCCGTTGTGCCAGCAACGGTCGAAAGCTTCTTCGATGTCCAGGAACACGACCCCTGTGGCTTTGTACATGTTGTAGCCGTGTGTTATATGTTTCACTACGCAGAGGAGTTGTGTTGTTGAGTGGTATTCCTAAAGCCGAATTGCTCCGGTCTTAGGGAGTTTCTCGAGTGTTTTATTTATTTATTTTGGTACATTTCATTCGCTTCTCTGAGGGAGAAGGGCGGGCTGTTCGAGGGCTTGCTATATGCCCTTTTCAGCCGTAGGGTTTCACATTTTATTTTTAATATACATTTCTTTATTTGATGCGATTCAGTGCATGTTTCATATTGATTATACAATTTTCTGTAACATACTAGTATGATTTAAATATTTGCTTAGTGCTTTGATATTTCTTAAAGTACTATTGCTTGATTAATATTGTACATTTCCTACACTTTAATAGTTTGAATTTTGAGATATATTTTTACAAGGTATACATCAGGTCAGTTTAAATTTTTGAGTGATATTTGTATAAGATATGCGTAGGATCTTATTTACCATATATCTCTCATCTAGGTGGGGATGGGTAGTGGAGTTGCCTGTGAGTGGTTCCAGGATTGGGGCTAAGTCTGGGAATGTTTTTGCGGTGTTTAGGGATATTGTACTGGAAGGGGTAATGTATTTGTATATCGGTTTTCGACGGATTCTGTGGTGGGTGGAGATGAGGTCTTCCATGTCAGGTCTTTTGTTTAGTATATGTCTGCCATACCGCGCTCGGAGCTTGACCAGCCTGTAGACGTTTTTTTTTTTTTAAAGAGATGGGGCCCCTCCACGCCCGCACCAACGTGGTGAGCAGACCAAAAGTTCTACTGTCACCTCCGTCAACATGTTAGTTATCTAGTAAGTGGATCACAGGATGCTGGGCTGTGATGTTATCCGTGCGTCTGTGTATACTACGCATTGGAACGGGTCCAATATTTATACCTACGGCCTTCCCCCTCCGTGTTCGGTTGCAGGCATCCCCTCTACGGTCTGCACCCCACTGGATGCGAACTGGAGAGGGAAAGCCTGGAACCGACCTTGGGGGGGGATGGCCACAGATATAAATACTGGACCTTAAACATTCGAGAAGCAGTTTCAAGTAAGATAACGAGTTACGTTATTGAAATACTGTGCAAATACGACACTGGTATCCAGCAGAAATCCGGACGCCTTAAAGATGTCAGCAGGTCACCGGGAAATTCTGAAGAATTAAATTTAGTAGATAGTAGATCATTCCTTGTCTTAATAGTTACTTGTGTCTCTGAAATACATTTTTTAATTTTGAACTTCCGTGTTAACAGTGAAAAATCTGATTTTTTATTTTATTTTATTGAAATTGATTCCTTTCTTTTAAGGAATGTATTATATCCTGTATTCTGCGAATGTATTTTTGGTCTAAATACGACGGTATTCCAGGTTGTGAAACTTTCTCCTTACCCTCGTCCACTTAGGAGAAGACAGCAGAAGTAAGACAAGAGCCCGGCGCCTTTTGTTGGGCTACCCTGCAGTGGAGGTGCTAAACGCAGATGGGCCCTGAGTGAGGGCGAGCTTAGAAGCGGCGTGCTAACGCGGCTGCCTCGTGTTACAGGTAGCGGGACGGTGCGTCACAGGAGTGCCCGCGGGACATGCTCTGGAGTTCCCTGGTGCCCGCCTGACCTCCCGCCTGCTACACCTGCGCAGGTAAACAACCAGCAGCTCGTCTGCGACCATCTTCTCTGTTCCTCTCTGACGCCATCCTGCTTGCTTTGCCAGCCCCACAGCTAATACGTCTAACCCCATTGTCATTTGTTCCTGTGAGAAAGTGTGGTATTAATATGAAGCGATGTCAGTGCAAAAATTTTCTTTTTCGATCACAATGTGTTTTTATTACATATGACCGGTTTCGATGCCTTTTCAACCACCATCAGATCTAAAAATGCTGCTTGGATTCCTCTGTGGCTTCTTTTTGTTTTCGGTTGTACTGCAATTTGGCTGCGCGTTGCGTAATGGTAACAGTATTTTATATACCAATAATGGTGATTTATTTTTCTTTAAAAGTTACATACAACCCTGTTCCCCGATGTGGGTGGAACTGGTGGGAGACCGGCTGGCAGCTGCCATGTTCCCACACTTCACTCATTGATTTTTATAGAATAGCTCAGATTAAAGTAAAATAATTTATAGTGCTAAAATGCATAATATGATAATTGGTATGCAAGCGCCAGCACGGGCTACCTGACACGTTCCATGACGCCGCGCATAAAAACGGGATTCTTCCGGTGTTTATACCTAGACTTATATTGATGTGGCGATAGGAAGGTAGAGTCAAATGTTTTGGATAGTCCTTGGGCGACGAAGCATTTGTATGCCCAACAGAATACTACACACTTCCTCCCGCCTAGGCAAATGGAGCAAATCGGTTGGTTCTTTTTGCATTAGATATGGTCCTCGGTGGACCTTTATGGGGTATATGGAGGTACCATTAGGTCGTGGGCGGTTCCTTATAAAACCATAAAAATGGTATTTTTACCATTTTTTTCGTGCCAATACAGAGCTACAGATTCCAACACAGCCATGAACAGCAAGTGTCAGAATTTTTTACGATATGTTCCTTAGATCTCAGTCGCAAACGACCTAGAAAATTTTCTTGGTGTCTTTCTCCGTTTCCGAGATGCAGAGGTTCAAAGTTATCCTAAGTGTGCATCCAAAATAGAGAGTGAGAGACGAAAACGTAGCTTATAAAGTGATGTAACACGGAGAAATAAGCAGTAAAGTGTCTCCGTTATTATCAGAAGGTCTCTGTGAACCCCATGTTATTACTGATAAAATTTTGTGCACATAAAATCCTATCCGAGAAGTAAAATTAGTTTTGCTTTATTTTTATTTCATATAAACTATCAAAATTTTACGAACCCATAAGGCTATTTTCATGTGAGTGACATGCCGCGCTGTGGCAGGAGAAAACAGGGAATCAGCGGAAAAATGCTCCGATTGGAGTTCAAAAAACAGGAATATGCTCCTGTTTAAAAGACTCAAATTGGAAAGTGGGATACCAGCTGTCTCATTCTACCTTCCTCTGCACCTTCCAAAATATTCCCAAACGTTTCAGCAAGCCAACTTATTCGCAATCTCATTTGCTGAAAGAAGAGGAGACTGTGTCAGTGACAAAGAGACATAAAAGTAATAAATATTGGAAGACAGTAGACTGTGGTTGTGTTATAGGAAGAGCAAGAAGACAATGGCAATGTGAGAGGAAGAGACGGACACAATGGCAGCCGAACGTAGTTGACAGTGACAGAACAGTACTAGGAAAGTAGTGAAGGAGATAGTGCCCGCGAAGAGGAACAAAGAAAAGAAGAAAGTGGAAGTGGGTGAGGGCCAGCGGCAATGAAAGAAAGAGTCTACGACTAGGGAGAGAATGACATTAAGAAAAGACAGCAGCAGTGGGAAGGAACGACTGAAATAGTAGCAGTAAGAGAGAGAGAGAGAGAGAGAGAGAGAGAGAACAGTAATAGTGAGACACATCGGAGGAAATGGTCAAATAGCTCTGAGCACTATGGGACTTAACATCTGTGGTCATCAGTCCCCTAGAACTTAGAACTACTTAAACCTAACTAACCTAAGGACATCACACACATCCATGCCCGAGGCAGGATTCGAACCTGCGACCGTAGCAGTCGCGCGGATCCGGACTGAGCGCCTAGAACCGCTAGACCACCGAGGCCGGCACACATCGGAGGAGACTGTGGCTGTGAGACGGGAGATAATGACATCAAGGCACAAAGAGATAATGAAAATGAGTTCGGCTGAATGAGTAGGTTAGAATGGACAAGTGGGTGTGGGTGAGTATGAACAACTTTCGGCGATGGACTGGTTACAGTTATGGAAACTTCTGGGAGTGACAGGTAGGTTGCATTTCTTAAAAAGAGCTGGAGTATGTTCGCATGCCAAAATTTTTAGGAAATTTTTTAAAGGTACTGAGTAAGGCAGAACAAGGCAGCTGGTACCCCACTTTTCAGTCAAAAGCTTTTAAACAGGGGCATATTAGTCTTTTTTGTGCTCCAAAAAGAGAATTTTCCCGCTGTTATTAAATAAAAAATACTTTCTGGGATGATTGTGATAGGGTGAATAGCGAATGATTGATATTTCTATAATAAAATAATACACTACAATAATATACAAAATTCTAAATAAATAATAACAAATTGTAAACAAATAATAATGTGCTAAAATAATACATCAAAAACTATTGCAGATCGTTTGCTAAGAGAGGAGCAAAGAGCAAGACTAACAATAAGAGGAGAAAGGAATCTGGAAACACACCTCACTTTTATAGGTTTTTTAAGGTATACGACAGATTAAATCGAATAAAATTATGGCAAATACTAGAAATTGGGGGCTATACAACACACCTAATTTTTGTAATAAAGAGTCTGTATAGCAAGCTCATCCAAGAATTGCGCCCGGCGGGCGCAAGACAGTGTAGTTTAGCGCCCCGTCCGCGACCGTGTGTCGCTAGTGTCGCCATAGGGGGAGAGAGAGAGAGAGAGAGAGAGAGAGAGAGAGAGAGAGAGAGAGAGAGAGCTGCAGAGCGAATGAGGCCGCACAGCACTGCTCTGCGCTGGACTGTCCCGCGGTCAGATTTAATGTAAACAAAATACTCTATTTTAGAATTAATTTTATGTAAGGGATATAAAGTCTCATTCTTACTGTTAGTAGTTACAAGTAAGTATTTTTTGTTATACTTACGTATTTTTTGTTACACTTCGTGCTACAATTTTTTGTATCCCATTTCACAGTTTAGAAATCGGATCCTTAGTTTGCTGTATTGTACGTAATAATTTTAACTGACCAAGTTTGAAAACTTATTAAAATAGAATTAAGGCTATAAAGCTCTTTGATTCTTACAGTCCACATTGTTACAGAAGCCAATTAACATTTTACACGTTTTTCTTTTTAGAGGAAACGATTTTGTCTAGGCTTGGTACAATATTCCGTGAGACTGCTAACCTCAGAGAATTGGTCAAATTTTTATCGCCAAGGAATGAACGGTTCTTAGTTTTAGCAAGCTTTAAAAAAGAGAAAAAGCGCTCACAAATATACGTGGAACCAAACATTGAGAGTACTTTGGCCGCGTGCTTGTGCAAAAGAGGACATTTCTCTCGTGGAAGACAGCTGTTAAAGTCATCCAAAGTTTTACATATAAGAAAGCGGTCCTTCAGGCGGATATGGCACTGTAGGTCAATCAGCTGTAGTTGAAGCACTTGTGACACGTCCTCTGCCCGAAAGGAAAACGGGCGAACAAAAATATCTATCGTCTGGCGTTCGGGCGGTCCGCAGGGCCAGCTAAGCGGCACGGCTCGGCCACTGCACCAACATAACGAATTCGTCCGGGGTGCTGGCCGCGGGCGATGGCGGGCGCTAGCGCCCCAGGGGCACAGTTTGGACGAGCCTGCTGTATAGAAACAGAAATTTTGTCAGACACAGGAATTAAAAGAAGTGAATGGATTCTAGGAAATACAGAACTTAGACAAGAGCATAGATTATCATCCAGTCTTTTTAATATACATATATTGACGACATTTAAAAAATGGATATTGTAAGTAGTCCCAGGAATTATATTATCAAACTGTCTATTCAGACACACTTCTCTTTGCAGACGATCAAATAACGATTCAAATAAATGCGACACAATTACAGAATCCATGTATCTTTCAAATAATCTATGTAAATATTTTAATAAAACGAAAAGTATGACTTTTAGAGCGAAGGATCCAATCAGATAAAAGATTTTGCTACAAACGCCTTTTTAAAATAAGGATCGAATTTTAAATATATATTATCGGTGAATTAACGTTTTAAAATTGTAAGGATATTGAGCAGAAAGTTAGCAATATCCAAGGTGAGGTGTAATCATTCAAAGAACTTTATTTTTAAAATTTAGAAACGAAACGAAAATTAAATTTCATAAAGTAATGTCTTTACCCACAATGATTTATGCCAGCGAATCCTGAGTGGCAACTCAAAACCAACTGAATAAAATATAGTCGGCAGAAATGAGAGAATCAAGGGGTGTTGCCTTAAAATAGGCAACCCAACTTATATCATCTTTAGCTGAGGTGGATGATGTAAGTTAGGTTACCTATCTTAAGTTGTATGAACTATTTTATCTTGTTTTATCTTGACCACCCTGTATACAGGGTGGCCCATTAACAGTGACCGGGCCAAATATCTCACGAAATAAGCATCAAACGAAAAAACTACATAGAACGAAACTCGTCTAGCGCTGAAGCGGAAAACCAGATGGCGCTGTGGTTGGCCCGCTAGACGGCACTGCCATAGGTCAAACGGATATCAATTACGTTTTTTAAAATAGGAACCCCTATTTTTATTACATATTCGTGTAGTACGCAAAGCAATATGAATGTTTTAGTTGTACTACTTTTTTCGCTTTGTGATAGATGGCGCTGTAATAGTCAAATGGCTCTGAGCACTATGCGACTTAACTTCTGAGGTCATCAGTCGCCTAGAACTTAGAACTAATTAAATCTAACTAACCTAAGGACATCACACACATCCATGCCCGAGGCAGGATTCGAACCTGCGACCGTAGCAGTCCTTCGGCGATGGACTGGTTACAGTTATGGAAACTTCTGGGAGTGACAGGTAGGTTGCATTTCTTAAAAAGAGCTGGAGTATGTTCGCATGCCAAAATTTTTAGGAAATTTTTTAAAGGTACTGAGTAAGGCAGAACAAGGCAGCTGGTACCCCACTTTTCAGTCAAAAGCTTTTAAACAGGGGCATATTAGTCTTTTTTGTGCTCCAAAAAGAGAATTTTCCCGCTGTTATTAAATAAAAAATACTTTCTGGGATGATTGTGATAGGGTGAATAGCGAATGATTGATATTTCTATAATAAAATAATACACTACAATAATATACAAAATTCTAAATAAATAATAACAAATTGTAAACAAATAATAATGTGCTAAAATAATACATCAAAAACTATTGCAGATCGTTTGCTAAGAGAGGAGCAAAGAGCAAGACTAACAATAAGAGGAGAAAGGAATCTGGAAACACACCTCACTTTTATAGGTTTTTTAAGGTATACGACAGATTAAATCGAATAAAATTATGGCAAATACTAGAAATTGGGGGCTATACAACACACCTAATTTTTGTAATAAAGAGTCTGTATAGCAAGCTCATCCAAGAATTGCGCCCGGCGGGCGCAAGACAGTGTAGTTTAGCGCCCCGTCCGCGACCGTGTGTCGCTAGTGTCGCCATAGGGGGAGAGAGAGAGAGAGAGAGAGAGAGAGAGAGAGAGAGAGAGAGAGAGAGAGAGCTGCAGAGCGAATGAGGCCGCACAGCACTGCTCTGCGCTGGACTGTCCCGCGGTCAGATTTAATGTAAACAAAATACTCTATTTTAGAATTAATTTTATGTAAGGGATATAAAGTCTCATTCTTACTGTTAGTAGTTACAAGTAAGTATTTTTTGTTATACTTACGTATTTTTTGTTACACTTCGTGCTACAATTTTTTGTATCCCATTTCACAGTTTAGAAATCGGATCCTTAGTTTGCTGTATTGTACGTAATAATTTTAACTGACCAAGTTTGAAAACTTATTAAAATAGAATTAAGGCTATAAAGCTCTTTGATTCTTACAGTCCACATTGTTACAGAAGCCAATTAACATTTTACACGTTTTTCTTTTTAGAGGAAACGATTTTGTCTAGGCTTGGTACAATATTCCGTGAGACTGCTAACCTCAGAGAATTGGTCAAATTTTTATCGCCAAGGAATGAACGGTTCTTAGTTTTAGCAAGCTTTAAAAAAGAGAAAAAGCGCTCACAAATATACGTGGAACCAAACATTGAGAGTACTTTGGCCGCGTGCTTGTGCAAAAGAGGACATTTCTCTCGTGGAAGACAGCTGTTAAAGTCATCCAAAGTTTTACATATAAGAAAGCGGTCCTTCAGGCGGATATGGCACTGTAGGTCAATCAGCTGTAGTTGAAGCACTTGTGACACGTCCTCTGCCCGAAAGGAAAACGGGCGAACAAAAATATCTATCGTCTGGCGTTCGGGCGGTCCGCAGGGCCAGCTAAGCGGCACGGCTCGGCCACTGCACCAACATAACGAATTCGTCCGGGGTGCTGGCCGCGGGCGATGGCGGGCGCTAGCGCCCCAGGGGCACAGTTTGGACGAGCCTGCTGTATAGAAACAGAAATTTTGTCAGACACAGGAATTAAAAGAAGTGAATGGATTCTAGGAAATACAGAACTTAGACAAGAGCATAGATTATCATCCAGTCTTTTTAATATACATATATTGACGACATTTAAAAAATGGATATTGTAAGTAGTCCCAGGAATTATATTATCAAACTGTCTATTCAGACACACTTCTCTTTGCAGACGATCAAATAACGATTCAAATAAATGCGACACAATTACAGAATCCATGTATCTTTCAAATAATCTATGTAAATATTTTAATAAAACGAAAAGTATGACTTTTAGAGCGAAGGATCCAATCAGATAAAAGATTTTGCTACAAACGCCTTTTTAAAATAAGGATCGAATTTTAAATATATATTATCGGTGAATTAACGTTTTAAAATTGTAAGGATATTGAGCAGAAAGTTAGCAATATCCAAGGTGAGGTGTAATCATTCAAAGAACTTTATTTTTAAAATTTAGAAACGAAACGAAAATTAAATTTCATAAAGTAATGTCTTTACCCACAATGATTTATGCCAGCGAATCCTGAGTGGCAACTCAAAACCAACTGAATAAAATATAGTCGGCAGAAATGAGAGAATCAAGGGGTGTTGCCTTAAAATAGGCAACCCAACTTATATCATCTTTAGCTGAGGTGGATGATGTAAGTTAGGTTACCTATCTTAAGTTGTATGAACTATTTTATCTTGTTTTATCTTGACCACCCTGTATACAGGGTGGCCCATTAACAGTGACCGGGCCAAATATCTCACGAAATAAGCATCAAACGAAAAAACTACATAGAACGAAACTCGTCTAGCGCTGAAGCGGAAAACCAGATGGCGCTGTGGTTGGCCCGCTAGACGGCACTGCCATAGGTCAAACGGATATCAATTACGTTTTTTAAAATAGGAACCCCTATTTTTATTACATATTCGTGTAGTACGCAAAGCAATATGAATGTTTTAGTTGTACTACTTTTTTCGCTTTGTGATAGATGGCGCTGTAATAGTCAAATGGCTCTGAGCACTATGCGACTTAACTTCTGAGGTCATCAGTCGCCTAGAACTTAGAACTAATTAAATCTAACTAACCTAAGGACATCACACACATCCATGCCCGAGGCAGGATTCGAACCTGCGACCGTAGCAGTCCTTCGGCTCCAGACTGTAGCGCCTAGAATCGCACGGCTACTCCGGCCGGCGCTGTAACAGGCACAAACGTATGGGTACGTGGTATCACGTAACATTCCGCCAGTGCGGACCGTATTTGCTTCGTGATACATTGCCCGTGTTAAAATGGACCGTTTACCAATTGCGGAAAAGTTCGATAGCGTGTTGATGGATTCCTATTGTGATCAAAATGCCCAACGGGCGTGTGCTGTATATGCTGCTCGGTATCCTGGACCACATCATCCAAGTGTCCGGACCGTTCGCCGCATATTTAAGGAAAGGGGAAGTGTTCAGCCACGTGTGAAACGTCAACCACGACCTGCAACAAATGATGATGCCCAAGTAGGTGTTTTAGCTGCTGTCGCGGCTATTCCGCACATCAGTAGCAGACAAATTGCGCGATAATCGGGAATCTCAAAAACGTCTGTGTTAAGAATGCTACATCAACATCGATTGCACCCGTACCATATTTCTATGCACCAGGAATTGCAGGCGATGACTTTGAACGTCGTGTACAGTTCTGCCACTGGGCACGAGAGAAATTATGAGACGATAAGAGTTTTTTGCACGCGTTCTATTTAGCGACGAAGCGTCATTCACCAACAGCGGTAACGTAAACCGGCATAATATGCACTACTGGGCAACGGAAAATCCGCGATGGCTGCGACAAGTGGAACATCAGCGACCTTGGCGGGTCAATGTATGGTGCGGCATTATGGGAGGAAGGATAAGTGGCCCCCATTTCATCGATGGCAATTTCAATGGTGCAATGTATACTGATTTCCTACGTAACGTTCTACCGATGTTACTACAAGATGTTTCACTGCGTGACAGACTGGCGATGTACTTCCAACATTGTGGATGTCTGACACATAGCTCGCGTGTGGTTGAAGCGGTATTGGGTAGCATATTCCATGATAGGTGGATTGGTCGTCGAAGCACCATACCATGGCCCGCACGTTCACCGGATCTGACGTCCCCGGATTTCTTTCTGTGGGGAAAGTTGAAGGATATTTGTTATCGTGATCCACCGACAACGCCTGACAACATGCGTCAGCGCATTGTCAATGCATGTGCGAACATTACGGAAGGCGATCTACTCGCTGTTGAGAGGAATGTCGTTACACATATTGCCAAATGCTTTGAGGTTGACGGACATCATTTTGAGCATTTATTGCATTAATGTGGTATTTACAGGTAATCACGCTATAACAGCATGCATTCTCAGAAATGATAAGTTCACAAAGGTACATGCATCACATTGGAACAACCGAAATACAATGTTCAAACGTACCTACGTTTTGTATTTTAATTTACAAAACCTACCTGTTACCAACTGTTCGTCCAAAGTTGTGAGCCAAGTGATCTATCAAAAAGCGAAAAAAGTGTTCCAACCAAAAAATTCAATTTTCTTTGCGTACATCACGAATATATAATAAAAAATGGGAGTTCCTATTTTAAAAAAACGCAGTTGATGTGTGTTTGACCTATGGCAGCGCCATCGAGCGGGCCAACCATAGCACCATCTGGTTTCCCCCTTCAAGTTAGACAAGTTTCGTGCTTTGTAGTTTTTTCGTTTGACGCTTATTTCGTGAGATATTTGGCCCGGTCACGATCAATGGACCACCTTGTATCTCAAGAATGACAAGTCAGCCTTATCGTTTTTTGTGCCTGGAAAAGATAATCCCCCACACAGATATGGTTTTACAATTTTTACTGATGTCTATCTCTACAAAGAAGTAATACGCATTTAAATGATTACATTTCAGTGTCCTATGTAGTACCGATTTGTAGATGCTTGATCCTGCGAGACACCTAGCGGCGTCTGTCTCAGCTGTCATCATGTCGCAAAGGACCGCACAGCCTGTAGTCTGCTGCTTATCATACCTCAGTTCACACTGACGTACTGCTCGTAGCCAAACATTTTGTGTAAGTGATACAATATGATGTATGGTTGTGTGCTCAGTTAGGCTTCATACTACAATGCATATTCTTAGTCTTCCCACTCATCTCCCCCTTTTTTTTGGTTCAAATGGTTCTGAGTACTATGGGACTTAACATCCGAGATCATCAGTCCCCTAGAACTTAGAACTACTTAAACCTAACTATCCCAAGGACAACACAAACAGCCATGCCCGAGACAGGATTCGAACCTGCGAACGTAGCAGTCGCGCGGTTCCGGACTGAAGCACCTAGAACCGCTTGGCCACCGCGGCCGGTTTCCCCCCTTTTTTTTATTGGCTCCTTTTAAATCTGATGAGGGTACGTAAGGCAGTGAAACGGATCGTGTCTTAATAAGAAATAGTTTGTGATCGATACAGAAAGTTATGTTACTAACTTGATCCTGCAACCGGATGCCCATCGCGATGCAAAAGCAAATGAATTTTTGAATAGACTTTTCTTTGCCCTCATTGTATTTAATTTCGAAGCGTTCTAGTTTCTCTTCCCATTTTCTTTATTGCGTGTGTTATGCATTAGGTTTCTACATCTACATTCACATACGTTCTTTGCAAGCCATTGTCGAATGGTTGTCAGAGCACATATTGTACCAAGGCCAGTGATCACCTTTCCTGTTCGAATCGCAAATGTAGCGGGGAAAGATGATTACCTGTATACATTTGTTCATGGTCTAACGTGTTGTCACGAGGGCAACAAAAGTCTGAGGATACTCACGCCTGACGAACGAATCCTTCCTTACTTACACGGCGATGAGGGACCTTGCATATCATGCTTAGAGTTTGTAATGAAACCGCCTCCACCAGATTCTATCCTGTGCAGCTTCCATCCAGTTTCCAGTAAACCCTAGTTCTTGCAGGTCCTTAGGTAATGCACCCTCCCATCTTGTAAATTGGTCTTCTCCGAGTGCGCTTTCCCACTGGCCATTCTACCAACACTATTTTGCCAATAATGTGTCAACAAAAGTCTGAGGATTCTCACGCCTGACGAACGAATCCTTCCTTACTTACACGGCGATGAGGGGACCTTGCATATCATGCTTAGAGTTTGTAATGAAACCGCCTCCACCAGATTCTATCCTGTGCAGCTTCCATCCAGTTTCCAGTAAACCCTAGTTCTTGCAGGTCCTTAGGTAATGCACCCTCCCATCTTGTAAATTGGTCTTCTCCGAGTGCGCTTTCCCACTGGCCATTCTACCAACACTATTTTACCAATAATGTGTCATCCTAGTAACATGTCCAGCCTATTGTAGCCGCATAACCTTTGCTTCTAGTGCAGTATTGGGCTGATTCGTCATAGTGAATATTTCTTCGTTTTGCAGTCTCCTCTGCCGGCTTTCTTCATTCTTTGGCCCAAAATTCTTCCTCTCACACACCATATTTTTTTTAATAACAGCTCTCTGGCAATTACTGTATTATATTTCTGAACTTTTAACTCCTGTTGAGATTACCCTTGATTTAATGGTTGGTTCTACTGTGTTATATGATCTCGAAGAATTGACGATTCGTAGTTTAGTTCTATCATTCCTCCAGTTGAAGTGTGATCCCAAATGTTCAGAGTTCTCAGCTATCTTCATCTCTACCACCTGTAAATTCCTGAGCACTTGTGTTCGTCCTTATAATTGGTTTCAGCTCTTCTGTCTTTCCTGGGTTGATTCCCAAGCCCGCTTTCCCTGCATTACAAGGGAAACGAGACAAAATGAATAATACAGGATTTACTTAAGTGATGTGTGTATTGATTAAGTCGGTCGCAGACGATGCTTGCGTTTACCCCTTTACTTTTTCCTGGTGGTCCTTACGCTATAAGAGTGTTGGAGGCAGTAGAATCCTCTTGGAATCTGTTGCAAAAGCTGCCTCTCTAAACTACTTCAGCAACGTTATCTTGAAACTTTTCAGGTAGACTAAAACTATGCGCTGGACCGAGACTCGAACTCGGGACTTTTGTCTTTCGCGGGCAAGTGCTCTACCATCTGAGCTACCCAAGCACGACTCATGCCCCGTCCTCACAGCTTTGTTTCCGCCAGCGTTATATTGCCCTGTCAACGAAGACCAGAAGAGGTCGAACGGGAGGAAACAGTCGTGTGGTCGCAAGTTTTTGTACAGTGGTAGGAGGGCGTGCCATGAACAACATACTAAAAATCGCGATCGGTGGCGTATGAGCTTGGGGGGAGGGAGAGAATTTCTCACTTTTTTATGTTTTGCCAGAATAACTCGAAAACCGCAACTTGTAGTGAAAATTTTTACGATACAAAATTAAACTAACAAGTAAACTGAATTTCTTACAAAAAAGGCCCTATTCTTTTCTTCTCTAGGAATAATAATTTCCACACTATAGGGGATGTAAAAATCGCAGATTGTTAAAAATGTGGTCTCAATGGCATAAAATTAATATTTATTGTTAAATGAAGTGCGTTAAGAGCAAATATTAAACGTGTGTACCACGTCTATGCATCACACCTGCCTCGTATCTCCCAACATCTGAAGAGGCCGAGAGGCTTAAAATGCCTCCCTTTGCAGCAGAGATGGGAGACCTAGGCGTCACCGAACTTCAGACATTTCAACGTAAGATAACAAATACATTACAGCAGGTTACTGTTCTTAACGTCAACATGATCAGCCTCTTTCCATGAGACATATTCGCACGCTCTGGGAAGGTATACAGTGGATGCGTGGTAAGCGGCTCCACTCAGTGCAACCCACTCTGCAAGAGCCAGCAGTTGCTGAATGGAAGAGATTTATGCAGTCTAGTAGTAATTCGCTTAATGACGAAGGAAGTGCAACAACTTTCTGGTCATTCATTACTTCACCACCAACTGGCTACATCAGAATTACATGGCTTTACAATATACTGTCAATGATAAACAGCAGCACAGTGCCACATTTACCAGTCCAGTATCTTTTCCACCAGCACTGCACAGGTCACCGACAACATCACACTTAACAAATCAAATACTTCTCAATGATTGTTTGTATGAACGTACTTTAGATAAAAGCTCACTTAACAACTGCAAGGAAGTACTCACTCAAAGAACTAAACAGAAAATTCTGAGAAGGTATAGATTGTCTGTAAACGTGAAAGCGAGCAACGCTTGTGGTGAGGAAATTCGCCTTTCCCGGAAGATAGGTGCAGCTCCGTGCAGGACAACTAAGAACAAATTTCCCCGTCTAACAGTGTAGAAACTGTGCGTAGATTTACGTAGGTACTGTCCACATGCGTTTCTTGCTTCAGTGTTATGAGGGCGTGCTGAAAGTCAATGCCTCAAAATCTTTCTGTGAAAACTCGTAAAGCTTTTCTAAATAAAACTGAAACATCTTTATTTAAATGTGTGTATCTGTACTTAAATTGTTGAATGACTGAAAAGATGAAACTTCTACGTTATTTTATTTTAAAACAGCTGAGTAAAACTGAACGTACTGAGCCTACCTTCTCTTTGCTTTTTCTTATCATGTCAACACTGACTCACAATATTTTAGCGCAACGCAACCTGGCTGCTCAAAAAAGTTATAACTTGACTTCAAATAATTAATATAAAAGAATGGCCCTGAATAAGAAGCAATCCTGACAATAACCTATACATTTCATTAAGCACTTACCTCACAAAAATCTCCATTACGCGGATTACTGCAATACAAAATGGTTCAAATGGCTCTGAGCACTATGGGACTCAACTGCTGAGGTCATTAGTCCCCTAGAACTTAGAACTAGTTAAACCTAACTAACCTAAGGACATCACAAACATCCATGCCCGAGGCAGGATTCGAACCTGCGACCGTAGCGGTCTTACGGTTCCAGACTGCAGCGCCTTTAACCGCACGGCCACTTCGGCCGGCTACTGCAATACAGCGAGCGTCAATATTGCTAGCTAAATAAAAGATTCCAACTATTACAGCCACTAACTACTAATAGGCATATGGTTAAAAAGGAAAGATTTTGTTGCAAACCAAAAAATGTATTTTTTTTTTACCTTAATAATGTGACATCCAGTTCAAACACGAATATAAATTGTCATTGACATCTAGAACAAAAGTATATAATCATGAACGATATTCAATCTCCAGTAACATCTACCACTGCTGCCTGTTCACCTCCAACTGCTGGCGACTAACTTCCAACCGCCCAACGCTACTGGCGATTAAGTTCCAACAGCGAGTTCAACCAACCACAGAGTCTGTTACAAAGAAAACACAAAATGGTTCAAATGGCTCTGAGCGCTATGGGACTTAATATCTGAGGTCATCAGTCCCCTAGAACTTAGAACTACTTAAACCTAACTAACCTAAGGGCATCACACACATCCATGCGGGAGGCAGGATTCGAACCTGCGACAGTAGCGGTCGCGCGGTTCCAGACTGAAGCGCCTAGAACCACTCGGCCACACCGGCCGGCAATGAAAGCGCAGTCCGAGATCCAATGCAAAGCGCTACACAGCGTTGCCAACACAGAAGCAGCCCACTTACAAAACAAACGTTATTAACGTTCTACATCTTTATTCTTCGTGTCTATATATTTATTTCTCGTCAAAGTCTCTTCCAACGAGGGACCAGCTGTTGATGCTGTCACTGTAGAATGTTTGACTTCGTTGATGGAGCCACAGTCTCACCACTGCTTGCGCCGCTTCATCACTATCAAAGTACAAGTCCTCGAAGGCGTTCTTAAAGATTTGAAACAGATGAAAATCGGATGTGGCCAAATGGGGACTGCGAAGATGAAGATCGATGACAATGAACCCAAGGTTTCGGATTGTTACAGACATCGCAGGGCTCGTGTGTGGTCTGGTAGTGTCATGCTGTAGAAGAGGGTGCTCCATGTGTGGAGCGTCTATGCTTACAAGGGAACCTCCCCATCGCACCCCCCTCAGATTTAGTTATAAGTTGGCACAGTGGATAGGCCTTGATAAACTGAACACAGATCAATCGAGAAAACAGGAAGAAGTTGTGTGGAACTGTGAAAAAATAAGCAAAATATACAAACTGAGTAGTCCAAGGGTCAAATAGGCAACATCATGGTCGATGTGAGCTCAGGAGCGCTGTGGTCCCGTGGTAGCGTGAGCGGTTGCTGAACGAGAGAGCCTTGGTTCTAGTCTTCCCCCGAGTGAAAATTTTACTTCCTTTATTTTTGCATAGTTATTATCTGTCCGTTCGTTCATTGACGTCTCTGTTCACTATAATAAGTTTAGTGTCTGTGTTTTGCGACCGCATCGCAAAACCGTGCGATTAGTAGACGAAAGGACGTGCCTCTCCAATGGGAACCGAAAACATTTGATCGCACGGTCATAGGTCAACCGATTCCTCCACAGGAAAACACATCCGATATATTCTATACGACACTGGTGACGGCATGTGCGTCACATGACAGTAATATGTTGTCGACCCACCTAACTTGTACACTTGGCGAATGGGTAAAAAGATTCTTCTACCTTGCCCGATTTAGGTTTTCTTGTGGCTGTGATAATCACTCCCAAAAAAGTGATGAAAACATAAGAGTTTTTCACATAAACTGAAAATAAAAAATTAAACTTTTCACTCGATGGACGATTTGAAACCAAGGACCTTTCGTTCCGCAGCTGCTCACGTTACCACGAGACCACGGCGCTCCTGCGGTCCCACTGTCCATGATGTTGCCTATCTTCCCATGAACTACTCAGTTTGTATATTTTGCTTATTTTTTCACAGTTCAACACAACTTCTTCCTGTTTTCTCAATTGATCTGTTTTCAGTTTTTCAAGGCCTATCCACTGTGCCAACTTATAACTAAATCTGAGGAGGGTGCGATGGGGAGGTTCCCTTGTTAGAAACGTGGTTGCAGCACGCTGTTTCTCATGCACCGACATAGTTACGTTATGCACTGCCATGGTCCACGCTACAAATAGGAGCCCTCCAGCGAAAGACGATTACTACTTACGTCAGCTAAGTGGGAAAGTCGACCGAGTGATATGCTGGTTGATTAGTTGATTTGGGGAAGGAGACCAAACAGCGAGGTCATCGGTCTCATAGGATTAGGGAAGGAAATCGGCCGTGGCCTTTAAAAGGAACCATCTGGGAATTTGTCTGAAGCGATTTAGGGAAATCACGGAAAACCTAAATGAGGATGGCGGAATGCGAGTCCAGTGTGCTAACCACTGCACAACCTTGCTCGGTCGTGTAATATGCACGACATTCAGTGAAAATGGTTCAAATGGCTCTGATCACTATGGGACTTAACTTCTGAGGTCATAAGTCCCCTAGAACTTAGAACTACTTAAACCTAGCTAACCTAAGGACATCACACACATCCATACCCGAGGCAGGATTCGAACCTGCGACCGTAGCGGTCGTGCGGTTCCAGACTGTAGCGCCTTTAACCGCTCGGCAACTCCGGCCGGCTGACATTCAATACCTCAACCTGTATTGAGAACAGAGAAGGAACTCGAAGGTGTTACTTTTCAGCACGCCCTCGTTTAGTGACTTATACACTACTGGCCATTAAAATTGCTACACCGCGAAGATGACGTGCTACAGACGCGAAATTTAACCGACAGGGAGACGATGCTGTGATATGCAAATGATTAGCTTTTCAGAGCATTCACACAAGGTTGGTGCAGGTGGTGACACCTACATCGTGCTGACATGAGGAAAGTTTCTAACCGATTTCTCATACACAAACAGCAATTGACCGGCGTTGCCTGGTGAAACGTTGTTATGATACCTCGTGCAAGGAGGAGAGCCGGCCGGGATGGCCAAGTGCTTCTAGGCGCTACATCCTGGAACCTCGCGACCGCTACAGTCGCAGGTTCGAATCCTGCCTCCGGCATGGCTGTGTGTGATGTCCTTAAGTTAGTTAGGTTTAAGTACTTCTAAGTTCTATGGGACTGATGACCTCAGAAGTTAAGTCCCATAGTGCTCAGAGCCATTTGAACCATTTTAAGGAGAAGAAATGCGTACCATCACGTTTCCGACTTTCATAAAGGTTGGATTGTAGCCTATCGCGATTGTGGTTTATCGTATCGCGACATTGGTGGTCGCGTTGGTCGAGATCCAATGACTGTTAGCAGAATATGGAATCGGTGGGTTCAGGAGGGTAATACGGAACGCCGTGCTAGATCCCAACAGCCTCGTATCACTAGCAGTCGAGATGACAGGCATCTTATCCGCATGGCTTTAACGGATCGTGCAGCCACGTCTCGATCCCTGAGTCAACAGATGGGGACGTTTGCAAGACAGCATCTATCTGCGCGAACAGTTCGACGACGTTTGCAGCAGCAGCAGGGACTATCAGCTCGGAGACCATGGCTGGGGTTACCCTTGACGCTGCATCACAGACACGAGCGCCTGCAATGGTGCAATGGTGTACTCAACGACGAAGCTGGGTGCACGAATAGCAAAACATCATTTTTTCGGATGAATCCAGGATCTGTTTACAGCATCATGATGGTCGCATCCGCGTTCGGTGACATCGTTGTGAACGCATATTGGAAGCGAGTATTCGTCATCGCCAAACTGGCGTATCACCCGGCGTCACACGTTTCGGTCAGCTCTTGTTTGCAGTGACGGCACTTTGAACAGTGGACGTTACATTTCAGATGTGTTACGACCCGTGGCTCTACCCTTCATTCGATCCCTGCGAAACCCTACATTTCAGCAGGATAATGCACGACTGCATGTTGCAGGTCCTGTACGGGCCTTTCTGGATACAGAAAATGTTCGACTGCTGCCCTAGTCAGCACATTCTCCAGATCTCTCACCAACTGAAAACGTCTGGTCAATGGGGGCCGAGCAACTTGCTCGTCACAATACTCTAGTCACTACTGTCGATGAACTGTGGCATCGTGTTGAAGCTGCATGGGCAGCTGTACCTGTACCTGTACATGCCATCCAAGCTCTGTTTGACTCAATGCCCAGACGTATCAAGGCCGTTATTACGGCCAGAGGTGGTTGTTCTGGGTACTGATTTCTCAGGATCTATGCACCCAAATTGCGTGAAAATGCAATCACATGTCAGTTCTAGTATAATATATTTGTCCAATGAATACCCGTTTATCATCTGCATTTTTTCTTGGTGTAGCAATTTTAATGGCCAGTAGTGTATCTGCATTCCGTGTCATGTTATCGGACGTTGTTGAAAGTAAACAATCTCCCCAGACACGTATGTGTACTGTATCGTCAGTGATTCATAAAACGAGCTGAGGAAGTGGAACAGAGACAAAAATGATACTAATATATTTTCTTACATACAATTAATGTCCTTATTCAGCCCCTCTTTCAGAAAAAGCGACATCTGATCTATTAGTATATGCAAGTAACACACAGTTACATCAAGTCCCATCACATGCCTGTCGTGCATGATATTTCAGTAACTGAGGTGTTTCTGAACTCTACGTGGCTAAAATTGGCTGGAACTTAGTCACCGTAACAATAGGAGCTCGAGATAGCCGCTCCATCCGCTCGTTGGTTTGACGCAAGTGGTACTGCCGCAAATAAAACAGAGTAATCCGCAAATAGCTGATAGCGGAATCCTACGTCTTTGCGAGGAGCAGGGCGAGAATGCTTCCCGCGCCGTGACGTCATTCGGTAGCGCGAGTGGGCACCTCCGGGTACCGTTGTGTTCTGGAGTGCAGTCCCACGTTGTTCGGCGATGCGTACCGAGCTGCTGCACCAATCTTCGACGGAGCCGCCGTCACAAGGTACTGCAGTAACCCTCAGAGGAAATGCGAAACTTGTTCCACTTACAGGGGACGTGCTCTACATCTACATTTATACCCCGCAAGCCACCCAACGGTGTGTGGCGGAGGGCACTTTACGTGCCACTGTCATTACCTCCCTTTCCTGTTCCAGTCGCGTATGGTTCGCGGGAAGAACGACTGTCTGAAAGCCTCCGTGTGCGCTCTAATCTCTCTAATTTTACATTCGTGATCTCCTCGGGAGGTATAAGTAGGGGGAAGCAATATATTCGATACCTCATCCAGAAACGCACCCTCTCGAAACCTGGCGAGCAATCTACACCGCGATGCAGAGCGCCTCTCTTGCAGAGTCTGCCACTTGAGTTTATTAAACATCTCCGTAACGCTATCACGGTTACCAAATAACCCTGTGACGAAACGCGCCGCTCTTCTTTGGATCTTCTCTATCTCCTCCGTCAAACCGATCTGGTACGGATCCCACACTGATGACCAATACTCAAGTATAGGTCGAACGAGTGTTTTGTAAGCCACCTCCTTTGTTGATGGACTACATTTTCTAAGCACTCTCCCAATGAATCTCAACCTGGTACCCGCCTTACCAACAATTAATTTTATATGATCATTCCACTTTAAATCGTTCCGCACGCATACTCCCAGATATTTTACAGAAGTAACTGCTACCAGTGTTTGTTCCGCTATCATATAATCATACAATAAAGGATCCTTCTTTCTATGTATTCGCAATACATTACATTTGTCTATGTTAAGGGACAGTTGCCACTCCCTGCACCAAGTGCCTATCCGCTGCAGATCTTCCTGCATTTCGCTACAATTTTCTAATGCTGCAACTTCTCTGTATGCTACAGCATCATCCGCGAAAAGCCGCATGGGACTTCCGACACTATCTACTAGGTCATTTATATATATTGTGAAAAGCAATGGTCCCATAACACTCCCCTGTGGCACGCCAGAGGTTACTTTAACGTCTGTAGACGTCTCTCAATTGATAACAACATGCTGTGTTCTGTTTGCTAAAAACTCTTCAATCCAGCCACACACCTGGTCTGATATTCCGTAGGCTCTTACTTTGTTTATCAGGCGACAGTGCGGAACTGTATCGAACGCCTTCCGGAAGTCAAGAAAAATAGCATCTACCTGGGAGCCTGTATCTAATATTTTCTGGGTCTCATGAACAAATAAAGCGAGTTGGATCTCACACGATCGCTGTTTCCGGAATCCATGTTGATTCCTACATAGTAGATTCTGGGTTTCCAAAAACGACATGATACTCGAGCAAAAAACATGTTCTAAAATTCTACAACAGATCGACGTCAGAGATATAGGTCTATAGTTTTGCGCATCTGCTCGACGACCCTTCTTGAAGACTGGGACTACCTGTGCTCTTTTCCAATCATTTGGAACCCTCCGTTCCTCTAGAGACTTGCGGTACACGGCTGTTAGAAGGGGGGCAAGTTCTTTCGCGTACTCTGTGTAGAATCGAATTGGTATCCCGTCAGGTCCAGTGGACTTTCCTCTATTGAGTGATTCCAGTTGCTTTTCTATTCCTTGGACACTTATTTCGATGTCAGCCATTTTTTCGTTTGTGCGAGGATTTAGAGAAGGAACTGCAGTGCGGTCTTCCTCTGTGAAACAGCTTTGGAAAAAGGTGTTTAGTATTTCAGCTTTACGCGTGTCATCCTCTGTTTCAATGCCATCATCATCCCGGAGTGTCTGGATATGCTGTTTTGAGCCACTTACTGATTTAACGTAAGACCAGAACTTCCTAGGATTTTCTGTTAAGTCGGTACATAGAATTTTACTTTCGAATTCACTGAACGCTTCACGCATAGTCCTCCTTATGGTGACTTTGACATCGTTTAGCTTCTGTTTGTCTGAGAGGTTTTGGCTGCGTTTAAACTTGGAGTGAAGCTCTCTTTGCTTTCGCAGTAGTTTCCTAACTTTGTTGTTGTACCACGGTGGGTTTTCCCGTCCCGCTGAACGCTCAGAACAGCACGAAAATATGCTTTGAATATAAATCGCTCATCCCAAAAGAGTGGTATGAGCCATTCATATGCAGCACGCAGCTGCTGTCTGTTAGCGCCAATAGACGGTAGCGTGTTGTACCTGCACTGACAAATAGTTACTCTACTTGTGTGAATAGTATTTCTCCAGGACGGCCGGGGTGGCCGAGCGGTTCTAGGCGCTATAGTCTAGAACCGCGCGACCGCTGCGGTCGCAGGTTCGAATCTTGCATCGGGCATGGATGTGTGTGATGTCCTTAGGTTAGATAGGTTTAAGTAGTTCTAAGTTCTAGCGGACTGATGACCTCGGATGTTGAGTCCCATAGTGCTCAGTGCCATTTGAACCATTTATTTCTCCAGCAGGCGACCGTCTTTTGGAGTGTACAGTTCCGAGTTAAGAGTATAGAGAGTGCACATCAATATCATTACGACAATTAATCCCGAGAGTATCGTCAAAATATTACAGGCAAACTTTCGACGTGCTGTGTACAGTAAGTAAAGTTATACAAGCATCATTCCACCATCAGCCCTTACTCTGTGCTTTACAATCAGTGTCTACATCGAAGTACAAGCTTTTGTTACAATATGCTTGGCAAAACGCAGATTATGAAATTGTCATACGACGATCGATGTTTAAAAATGCAATTGGTGTGGTGTTTTGATATTGGGCTGCCTGAATGCAGAAGTGATTTAGAATGTGAAAAAGTGGCTTCAGTCAGGTGTGCATGCTGTTCTGGTCCAGTTTGCTTTGGCCAATTGATTGAAATCCCACACCCGCTCTTTGAAAACTGAACAACTGTGAAACACTATCAGTTCAGTAAAACGTATGTTCAGATAGCTTGATTACTTTAAGGAGAAGGAAATAGCATCAATCAAATGTCTTTCGTGATAAGACAGGCAGTTTTTCGTGGAAATGGCTCATACAACTGTTTTTGGGATGAGCGATTTATACTCTTATTACATTTATGTTTGTTTCTGAATATTCGAGGTGACACACTTCCCTTGATAGTATTTCTCATCATTACAGCAAAAACCCATACAGTTGTGCGTCGAGTACGGATTTTTATTGTGAAGTCCGAGGAGACATCGAAATGACATGCTTCCAGACAAAACGTTGTTGAAGTACTCCGCTGTGACCGTTATGTAGCTGATCAGTGCGTCATCGCCGTTGAGGAATCTACTGGTTAGAAGACCTCTCATAGAGAGCCTGTCCTGGAATCATTCAGAATCTTACTTTCCGGAAGTCCTCATCAGTACTATTAGAAACGGCTTCGTACGCCGTACGTTTCTAATCGTGGACTTGCTTTACAAGGAGCGACAGGCACATGTTGCGTCATGATGTCTCCAGATTTCATATTTAGAACGATGACTTACTGCACTTCAATATCTCTGTTAGAGTGGATATTTTTTTCTCGTTCGTCGTGTGGTTGCAACAGATATAACTGCTCGTGGAGGCTTAGAAAAATGTTCGTTTCACTATCGCTTACCTTCTCGTTCAATTATCGTTTCATAACATTTCTTTCCTCTGCTATGTAACATCAATATTTCAATTATGTGATGTATGTCACATCCTTTAGCTATATACATGGAAGTGAATTAACGTCAAGTTACCACTCCAGATAAATATAGAAATATCTTTAAATAAATGTCGTGTAGACGTCCACAAGTCGTTCCTATGCCATAAAAAATTGTCAAGCATAATACGAAAAAAAAGCATTAAAGATAGTACTGTAACAAATGTCGCTGAAAGAAAAAATAAATTGTCTTACATAAGGTGGAAATTTTCTCTATTTTCATCACAAGCAGCAAAGTTAAAAAAAAAATGCTGCAGTAGTTATGAATGTAGAATTATTTCCTGTCATCTACAGAAGTAATCTTTGAACGTTTCGTCTTGGAAGTGAACGTGTATTTTGCTTTTAGAGTGGAGCCCCACGAATGAATCGAAAGAAGGATACCACTTGGACTTCCACAGCTTCATCGGTGCAGTTTCGCTGTTGAAAGTACTCTCATTTTGGAGCAGCCGGCATCGCCTTTGATATTTAATGGCACCCTAGGCCTATACGCAAGGCATTCATTCGATACGGCGCTTACTAATGCACTCTAAGAAATGACGTCATCTCCGAAGCGTCTCTCGCGTTGTACGCTATAGCTGTAGTCCAAATTAAACCGAAAATAGACGGAAAAGTCGATTTGTTGGCCATCCACTCGCCGCTATTGTTTGTAAGCCCACTGTGGCTGGATTCGACTTTGGCACGGCTTTCTAGGTGTCTTGTGCAAAAGGAGAAAATACTTGCAGACCACAAATACCACCCAACAGTAGCGGCGTGGGCGTCATAGTCTTACATCAGCACACCACCACTCAAGGTTAAGCTGCACGCAGTCCGGCATTGAGTTGCATATGAGACGTTTTGTCAGTCTGCCACCGAGTTCTGACGTCAAACATTTCATTGTCCTCTGTTGTGTTTAAGACCCCCTTCTTCTCCTTTGCCTACGTCTTCCAGAAACCTATCACTGTACTGATATATTTACTTTTTATTTATTTATTTAATTATTTATCTTATTTTGTTTTCGTGACATCTTATATTGGACAGGTCAGTTCAGAATAGTAAATTATACATTGTATTTGTACCGTATAATGACAATAATGCAATTTATGATATGTGATTATTGTAGGCAACGAGTTTGGCAATAAATATGCACGACAACATAAATGTAATGTGTTAAGGTAACAAGACATAATTTTAAACTGTAAAAATTCCACTTCGTTTGTCTAGGAATTCACTTACATAATAACAGCAGTAATCCATCAGAGATAACTCCAACTTTTTTTAATAGACGTTCTTTCTTTACCAATTTGATATTGTGATTGTAGGACTGTGTTCCACCACGATAGGCAGAAGTTCTGGCTTGGGAAACAAGAATGTTATTACAGTTTCAGGTTCTATTATTATGGACAAAGCTGTTTTGCTTATATTTACTCTATGTAGTTGAATGTTGTCTAAGAAAGACAGACTGCTCGTGTATATAATAATCCACGATTTGTGTCATATCTGGATTGCATTTCGTGAGATTTCTTATCTCAGTAGTCTTTGCATCTGTGTTGAACTGTAAATTTTTGCGCAACACGGCATTGTAGACAGAATGTGCTGTGTGTCTTGTCCGGAACATATTAGTACTGCTCACTCACGGTACCTTCTGTTGGTAACAGTAGTATCCACTTTATTCTTCGCTCTCAAGCTTGCATTCACTAATGCTCGTCTCTGTCTCGGTTTTTGTTCCGGCAGTGTCAATTGTACCTTAACAATGGTACACAGCAATACAGATAGGTTGGCTGACGGAGACTCGGTCGACATGTAATTGTGTGTGGGTGCACTGAGTGTATGTGCAGAATGGTACAACGACGCTATGCTCAGCTGTTCCCGCAACGACGTCGAACACATCACAGTGCTGATGGCTGTTGCTCTACTCTGTGTTTTGTGTCGTAAGTTTTAGGTGACGATATACAGGGTGATTCGTGAAGATTTTCAAATATTTTAATACGTTATTCTACAAGTAAAACTAAGGAAAAATATTCATATAAACATAGGTCCGCAAATGTTTAATTACGGAGTTACGGCTAATAAAAGATTTTGCTGAAATTTAGCAACTTCGCTAATACGAAGCCATCGCAAAACTGTACGAGATTAAAGTAAAGCATGATTTCTATATATTTTATTGTTATTGGTCTGGTAAATTTAATAAAACATCTCCCAGACGTGTATCTGCAGAAGTTTTCTAGAACATCCAGAGAAGCAAAGATTATTATACAAGTAAATTCGTTTACTTTCCATTAAGAATGTAGAAACGTTTGTGTCATTGTTGGCAACCGTTAGTGAGTTGTTGCAATCGTTTCCTAACCTTTAAACGAGTTAGTTTTCTATATTATTCAGTGAAAGAAATAACAAGTGAAATCACGTAGTAACTGTTGTAGTTTGTAGATTATTTATGAAGTAGGATTGGTCGTGGTTCTGCACGTCTGTGGCCATCCAGATCGCCCTATTTAACACCAATGGATTTTTGTGTATGGAGATGGATGAAAGACATAGTCTATGAGGACAAAGTCAATACATGTGAGGCATTACTTGCTCGCATTACGAATACAATAGACGAAATTAAGAACAACTCTGTGAAACTGGAACGAGCAACAAATTCTGTTCATACATTTGCAGGTAAATGCGTTGAACTAGTTGGAGACATTTTTGAACATTTATTGTGAATGAATTGTCGCATCGTATGTACACTGTACAACTTCATTAACACTAAGCTTTGTTTTTTCCGGTTTAACATGAGTTCACGTATGCTATGGTATTAATAAAAGTAGATTATCTGACACAGTCATACAGTTTCAGTTAACATTATTACCATCATTTTTCCAAAATTAAATTCTCTACAACTTCTGTTGAAAACTTCGTGCGGTTGTCTGGAATTTGGGCCAAAAATTTTACGAAATTACGTCTTTGCTTCTCTGGATATTGTGGGAAACTACTGCAGATACAATTCTGGATTCACCAAATCAATAACAACAAAATAAGTGGACGTCATGTTTTACTTTAACCCCGTACAGTTTTGCAATGGCTCCATATTAGCGAAATTGCTAAATTTCAGGCAAAATCTTTTATTAACCGTAACTTCCTAACTAAACATTTGCGGCCAAATGTTTATATGAACTTTTTTCTTTAGTTTTACTTGTAGAATAACATATTAAAATACTCGCATATCTTCATGATCACCCTGCATTGCAGACTTGCGTTGTTTCACAGAAACAAAGGTAAGCGGGGCTACAAACCCAATGAATTATACCTACGTCATTACTCTGCAGCGAGCCATCGGAGACCACGGGGCCCCTTATGGCAAAATACTCAGAAATTACCCCTGAGCAGCCTCAGAAATGTCTCTCCTAAGATTCGTCAGGCGTATTTTCTCTGTTGTTTCGGCAGATATTAGCAGTTTCGTTTTTTCAGCGAGTAGCTGTAGTCACCCCAAACAAAGTCTGCTCACCACGTCTTTCTTGCGACGCGCAGTGTCGGCGGAAAGCGTCAGTTATTTCCCATTTCAAACAAAATGACGTTTAAAGTAGAATTTTACATGCTCATTCTAGAGAGCGGTTCCAAATTAGTCTAGTACGTTATTCGTGCTATTGATTTGTATTTATTAACAAGAACAGTAAAACACGAGGATTAACCAGTACTCCAACGACGAAAGCACCGCCATGGTCCGCGCCTCCTGCTACTGCCACGCAGCAGCGCCGCTGGGTCACTGTTGGACCGTCCAAGTTAATACATATCGATAAAAGAAATATCGCATTAGAGTAATTTCGAACCGCTCTATCGACTGGACATGTAAAAGTCGACTTTAAAAATCATTTTGTTTGTAATGGGAACAGCCTGACGCTCTCCGCCGATGCTGGGCGTCGTAAGAAAGACGTGGCGAGCAGGATTTGTTTGGGCTGACTCCAGCTACTCGCTGAAAAAACAAAATTGCGAAACTGCGTATGACGATCCATAAGAGTTACAACTAGTATATGTACCCCCGGATCGATTTCAACGAACTTGGTACACACATTACTTATTGTCTCGAAATAATTACTGCATGGGTGAAAACCACCTAGCTACCGTCGGAATGGTGTGACATGGAAAATGGACAAAGAGAGAGGGAGGACAAGATTGTCAAAGCGAGGGAGAGGACGAGATGTGTGCAATGTATGTGCCCTCCGCGTATGCGGGCAAAGTCACACGTACGATGCTAGCCTAATTACACATAACACAACATGACTTTGAGCCCGGGATCACAAGACATCGTATTTAATGCATCACCAAAGTAAAAAGTCCAGAGGATTTGAATCAGGAGACCTAGCAGGCCAAGTAACTGTTCCTCTTCGACCAATCCATCAGGCAGGATACCTTCGGCTCAGAACATGACGTGCACTCAAGGCATTATGTGCTGGACATCCATCGTGTTGCTACCACATAAGCATTCTGGTTGTTAGCGGCACTTCATCCAGAAGAGGAGGAAGAATTCGTCTGAGGAAGTTGGCATACGCTATGCCATTTAGAATACCATTGACGAAATAAGGGCCAATAATTGTAGTACCAAGCATCCCACACCAGAAGTTAACACTCCATTGACGCTGATGTTCCACCTGTCTAAGCCATCGTAGGTTGTTGCAGGATCAATAATGCATGTTCCTTGTATTTACCTGTCCTTCGTTTGAGAAGGAACATTCATCGGTAAATAGAACATAGGAGAAGTTTGGGTTGGCGAAGATTTGCTGCCGGGCGAAGTGGCCGAGCGGTTCTAGGCGCTACAGTCTGGAAGCGCGCGACCGCCTCGGTCGCAGATTCGAATCCTGCCTCGGGAATGGATGTGTGTGATGTCCTTAGGTTAGTTAGGTTTAAGTAGTCCTAAGTTCTAGGGGACTGATGACCTCAGAAATTAAGTCCCATAGTGCTCAGACCCATATGAACCATTTTTTTGAAGATTTGCTGCTGTGCCCACTGACAGAACTGTACACGATTCTCAAAATCATTCCCATGCAATTCTCGATGTAGGTGTACATAGTAAGGATGGAACCGGTGTCGTTTAAGAATACGATGTACACCGGTTTTTAGGAATGCCAATCTCGTGTTCAAGCTGTCGTGCAGTCACATGTGGATTCATAGCAACGGAAACGAGAACA
Organism: Schistocerca serialis cubense; assembly: GCF_023864345.2. Taxonomy (NCBI): domain Eukaryota; kingdom Metazoa; phylum Arthropoda; class Insecta; order Orthoptera; family Acrididae; genus Schistocerca; species Schistocerca serialis. The sequence continues at coordinate 552,590,226 of NC_064642.1, read as the reverse complement.
GTAACTTCGGCATCTTCGTCTGTGCGAGTGCTACAACGATTGCGTTGTCGTGGGTTGAAACTTCCCGTTTCCGGAAGCGTCGCAACATGATGAGAAAAATCCGTCGGGAAGGTGGGTTCTTGTCAGGACATCGCCTTCTGTACAGTTCCGCTACCTGCGTAGCATTTCGCCTACCTTCAACAACAACAATAATAAAAGGAAACGCTATGTCGATGCAGTTTGTAGGAAGGACAGCCTTTACTGTATGCCTTCTCTACACAACATAATTTAAAACGACTAAAGTACTGTACTAAATGTACCCGTACATAAGAAAACAGTATTGCAATTACTGTACTGCTAACTTACATTCCCCATAGATGAGTAGCATTTCTACCTTCTCTTCGTTGGTGTATATTGTACTCACACGACTCTTCAATTGACGATGGTTGACGGGATGACGGGTATGCATTCTTCTTATGTTTACATTTGTCCTCTGTCAATGCCAACACGTGGATGTGTTCCATAACCGCGAGTACCTGCACTAAGCGCTGGGAGCGTCAACGTCAATGTTGTGTTATGTAACTAATAATGTTGTGTTTCAGTGAATGGTACACTTGAAACTTTTTTGAATAGGTCTTTAGGAGAGGAAATGAATTACCGAATAAAAAATACAGGGTGTCATTTAAAAAAGTCATATCGCTGTTCATATCTTTGTAAAAAACAAAGCTACAACTAAGGTTCAAATGGTTGAAATGGCTCTAAGCACTATGGGACTTAACATCTGAGGTCATCAGTCCCCTAGACTTAGATCTACTTAAACCTAACAAACCTAAGGACATCACACACATCCATGCTCGAGGCAGGATTCGAACCTGCGACCGTAGCAGCAGTGCGGTTCCGGACTGAAGCGCCTAGAACCACTCGGCCGCATCGGACGGCTTCCAACGAAGGCAATCTTGCCGACCGATGTCCCCCAGATGGCTAAAGAACATTTGGTTGAAACATTTTGTAATTTGCATCTGGACAAACAGTTATTTGGGGTGGTCAAGATAAATGGGACACCCTGTACATATAGGGTGAGTCAGAACTCCACTGACAACATTTCCGAGGTTTTGCAAAAAATGGCTCTGAGCACTATGGGACTTAACATCTCAGGTCATCAGTCCCCTAGAACTTAGAACTACTTAAACCTAACTGACCTAAGGACATCACACACATCCATGCCCGAGGCAGGATTCGAACCCGCGACCGTAGCGGTCGCGCAGTTCCAGACTGAAGCGCCTAGAACCGTTCGACCACCAGCGGCCGGCTTTTCCAATATTTCTGGGTATTGTGGTATGAGGGCTCCATGGTTTCCAAGGAGCTTGTTACAAAATTATAACGTAATTATGATTTATTTAGTTTGTTGCCTCCCCTTAACATTGTTCCTGTGAAACAACAGTGAAGAGGTTCGTAAGATGCAGTCGTTAAAAAGCACAACACGAAACACAGTGTTGTGCGACGCCATCAGCTCTGCGATGTGTTTCACATTGTTGTGCGAACAGCTGAGTATAGCGTCGTTGTGCCCCTCTTCCAGTGCATTCAGTGCACCCACACACAAGGTACATAATGACCGACTCTCCGTGAGCCAACATATCTGTCGTACTGTGTACCGCTGCTAACGCAACAATTGACACTGCCAGAATAAGAAACATGAGACAGAGACAGGCAGTAGTGAATGCAAGCTCGAGTGCGAAGAGTGAAGCCCGTGCAGGGTATGGTGGCCGATGTACAGTGGTCAGTTTTCGTCCAAAGCGCTCGGTGAGTTCATTCGTTTGTTCGGAAAGGGAGTCCGACAGTGTTGTAACCCTTCGGCCGACCGACGATGACAGAATCAAGGCGCACGCCCTGCAATCTTTCGCAAACGATTTTACAGAAACTATTCCGTAAAAAAAATCATTTTTTGCGTTACTTACAGTAGAAAATAGATTAAGGAAAGGCAAACGTACCTTTCTAGCATTTGTAGACTTAGTGAAAGCTTTTGACAATGTTGACTGGAATACTCTCTTTCAAAATCTGAAGGTGGCAGGGGTAAAATACAGGGAGTAAAGGGCTATTTACAATTTGTACAGAAACCAGACGGCAGTTATGAGAGTCGAGGGGCATGAAAGGGAAGCAGTGCTTAGGAAGGGAGTGAGACAGGGTTGTAGCCTATTCCCGATGTTATTAAATCTGTATATTGAGCAAGCAGTAAAGGAAACAAGAGAAAAATTCGGAGTAGGTATTAAAATCCATGGAGAAGAAATAAAAAAACTTTGAGGTTCGCCGATGACATTGTAACTCTGTCACACATAGCAAAGGACCTGGAAGAGCAGCTGAATGGAATGGACAGTGTCTTCAAAGGAGGATATAAGATGAACATCAACAAAAGCAAAACGAGGATAATGGAATGTAGTCGAATTAAATCGGGTGATGCTGCGGGAATTAGATTAGGAAATGAAACGCTTAAAGTAGTAAATGAGTTTTGTTATTTGGGGAGCAAAATAACTGATGATGGACGAGGTAGAGAGGATATAAAATGTAGACTGGCAGTGGCAAATAAAGCGTTTCTGAAGAAGAGAAATTTGTTAACATCGAGTATAGATTTAAGTGTCAGGAAGTCGTTTCTGAAAGTATTTGTATGGAGTGTAGCCATGTATGGAAGTGAAACATGGACGATAAACAGTTTGGACAAGAAGAGAATAGAAGCTTTTGAAATGTGGTGCTACAGAAGAATGCTGAAGATTAGATGGGTAGATCACATAACTAATGAGGAGGAACTGAACAGAATTGGGGAGAAGAGGAGTTTGTGGCACAACTTGACTAGAAGAAGGGATCGGTTGGTAGGGCATATTCTGAGGCACCAAGGGATCACCAATTTAGTATTGGAGGGTACCGTGGAGGGTAAAAATCGTGGAGGGAGACCAAGAGATGAATACACTAAGCAGATTCAGAAGTATGTAGGTTGCAGTAGGTACTGGGAGATGATGAAGCTTGCACAGGATACAGTAGCATGGAGAGCTGCATAAAACCAGTCTCTGGACTGAACACCACAACAACAACAACAACAACAACAACATAGTTTATATGTCAGGTTCATGATGATGTGCCCATCATTTGGTTAATGGTCGTAGTTACTGTGATATTTACTTGGAAGTAAGACAATGCGCGAAATTCGAAAAAGTTTGCAGTGAAAAATAGGGGTCACTGTTGTTTTGCGTTTGGTGCACATTGCACATATCTTGCTGCATATGAAAATTAATTAACATATAGAACTTTTGTATGGACTTGAGTAGAGGTCTCTATCTGTCACGAGTTTCGAGATAATTGATCTGATGCAGCACACTCATTTGCAATCGTGCCATGCCAGCGATAAAGCCAGAGTGAGATAGTCACAACAGTTCTGACATTTCGTAAACGGTTTGAGATATAGAAATGAGATTTTGGCAAATGATAGCACACAAATAGGACAGTATTTTGCTGTGCAATTATTACGAAAACTTCATTATCTGCCATGTTATTCCACCAAAGCCGGCCGTTGTGGCCGAGCGGTTCTAGGCGCTTCAGTCCGGAACCGAGATACTGCTACGGTCGCAGGTTCGAATCCTGCCTCTGGCATGGACGTGTGTGATGTCCTTAGGTTACTTAGGTTTAAGTAGTTCTAAGTCTAGGGGACTGCTGACGTCAGATGTCAAGTCCCATAGTGCTTAGAACCATTTGAACCATTTATTCCACCAGGTACAGACATTTTCTATGAAAGAAAGTAACTTTTAAGGGCATGTTGTTACACATCAGAGATCACAAAATACATCAGCAGCCTGTAGTTTATTGTCTAATGAATTAATTACATTCTCACGTATGTGCAGATAGTCTTCTCAGTATCAGAACCCTTTACAAATCCGAATTGTGACTTGGATAATATTTTATTTGTGCTCAGATGGTTAAGCTGACGACTGTATATTATCTTTTCTAGAATTTTTGAGAATTCGGATAAAAGTGAAATTGGACGGTAGTTTCATCGTATTTATTTATCTCCTTTCTTGCACAGAGACTTAATTTCAGGAAATGTTCCAATGGTAAAATGCTGGTTACCCAAGTAACTTAAAATGTCACGAAACCCAGAGGCACACTGTTTAAACAACTTTATTCATATATTATCACAGCAACTAAAACTTAACTTCGTCCGAACAGGCCAGGAAGGCCCAATGATACAGAATTTTTAAATTTTAAGGATTTTATGATGGACATTACTTCTACTGGTGTTGTGAGGGTCGTACTCATATCATTGTAATTATTTGTTGTGACTGTTCTGAAATATTCGATGACAGCATCTACTGAACCTGATAATCCTATCTTTTCAGTTCTGAAGTGCTTATTGAAAAGTTCATCTAAAGTGTACACATCTGTTACCCGTGTATCATTTACTCTTAATGCTATGTGCTCCTCTTCATAGTAAAATACATATGTTGTCTCTCTCTGTCACGTATTATTCTCATTGCAAACTGGACTTTTCATAATGCCAGTAATACTTTATCTCTGTTGTTGCTTCTGTTCAGAACCATTAGCGTATAACAGGATGATATTTTAGGTATAAGAGCTTGAACATTTGTGTTCAATTATAGATCACTCTGCACACAAATCCCCAAAAATTTCACTTCAGTCACTTTTAAACTTTTGTTCTTTATTTTCAAGTAGTAGTCATTTAACGGGACACTTAAGAAGAAGTCCATAGATATCATTTTCTCAGTGTTAACTGTAAACTTATTTTATTTCAGCATCAGCGACGTGTCTGCTGATGACTGAAGGGCTTTCCTGCCCATTACGCACTGAAGGGGACGCGATTTCACTGCATGATAATCCTATTAAATAAGATGCAGCGGGCACCTCGTATTACAGGCTGTTAACTTCTTTTGGCAGCTTTTACTTCTGGCAAACCGCGATACTTACTGGTCATCGTTCTTATGCAACCCTTTATACAGACACCAGGCGCTCCTCGGCTCCCACATGTGATTTTGCTCTATGATCGCCATCGTCTACTTACCGCATAGGACGTTTCCCACAAGTGTTTTTGCTCTGTGATCACCATCATTTATCTACCGCATAGGCCTGTGACTTTCATAGAACGTTCTTTCATGTTGCTGGAGTTTCCGCAAACAATAGGTTAGCTATTTGGCCATGTGAATTGACGACATGTCTTAAATTGTGTGAAACCTCTCTATTTCTTTCGTTTCTTGAGGGGGTGGGGGGGGAGTGTTTTGTAGGATGCAGGTCACGGTTTTCTGTTGCCCATTTTGGTTTTCTGCAGTTACCTTAAAGAGCTTCATCGGATGGCTATTATGTTGTCTCTTAAAAGGTAGAGGCCCGATTTCCTTCACTTCCTGCACAAAAAATTGTGGCCTCTGTTTTATAATCACAGCCCTACCTCGCTGCGTTTCAACACTCCCGACGTTAAGGTCTAAAGAATACACTCCAAGGAAAAAAAACACACACCACCAAGGAACTATCCGATTGAGACGAAAATCGGTAGATGTTATGTACATTTACAGACAAAAAAAGATTACAATTTCAGAAAAATTTGATGATTTATTCAACAGACGCGTTAGTTCACTTCTGTCCCTAGTGTAAGCAGTTATTCGACTTGCCATTGACCGATAGAGTTGTTGGATGTCCTCCTGAGGGATATCGTGTCGGATTCTGTCCAACTGCCGCGTTAGATCATCAAAATCCCTAAATGGTTGGACGGCCCTGCCCATAATATACCAAACCTTCCCAACTGGGGAAAGATCCTGCCACCTTGCTGGCCAAGATTGGGTTTGGAAAGCACGAAGACAAGCTGTAGAAACTCTCGCCAGTCATCGACGCTCATTTCGGAGCGAGACCCATCGCTGAAAACAATTACACTCCAATCAATAGGATTACAAGCCAAAGACGTGTCTGGGGACGTCCCTGACAGCTGTGGGACGCCAACCTGACAGTCGCCCGCCATACGGCCCGACACCCAGGAGCGATGGTGTGGTGTGCCATTTCTTTTCATAGCAGAAACCCTTGGTTGTCATTCGCGGCCCCCTGAAGTACAGCGACACGTCGACGGTATTCAACACCTCGTTTTGTTGCCCTTCATGGCAAGCCATCTTGGGAGTACATTTCAGCAAAGTGATACCCGCGCGCACACTGCAAGAGTCTGTACTGCTTGTCTTCATACCCGCCAAACCCTAGCAAAGTCGCCGGATCTTCCCCAATTGAGAAAGTTTGGAGCATTGTGGGTAGCGCCCTCCAACCATCTCGGGATTTTGATGATTTCACGCGCCAATTGGACAGAATTTGGCACGATATCCCTGAGCAGGACATCCAACAACTCTATCAATGAGTGCCAATTCAAAAAACTGTTTGTCTCAGGTGTATCAACACGTTATTGGCTTGCTCAAGTTGTAAACCTCTTACTCTTGAATAAATCGTCCACTTTTTTCTAAAATTGTAATAATTTGTTCTTTTGTACATGTACATCACATATACCGATTTCCGACCCATTCGAATAATTCCTTCGAGGCGCTTCGTTCTTTTTTTTCTCGGAGTGTATTTTCTTTTGTCACGAGCCCTTCAGTTTTCTCTTTAGAAGTAACACGTCGCTATGGTTGACATCTTTTCGTCATCATAGAAAGACAGAAGGAAAAATAAATATCAAATCTTATAAATTCCTTTCTTTAAACTGTCTCTGTGCATGTGGTTCCGTTCATGCATCCATATGGCAAAACGAATATTGTGCATCATCAACTTACGGGAAGAAGTGAGAGCAGATTAAAATCCGGTGCCTATCCAGATTCTGTTCTTCACTGCTCTCATTTTACTGTGTTAGACATTCATTTGCTCACTTGCATTATGGATCGTGATTAGCTTGCACTCGACTACCTTTATCTTGTCGTGCAGTAGCGGTCACAAATCATGATTAGTTTCGTCCTGCTGTGAAGCACGTAGCTTACTTCAGTCAGCTATATTACGCGTGGAACTATTCAACTGAAAATTTACTCTGAAATCAGGAGGCGTGATGGCGCAAGCCAAAGGAGGTGCTCAAACTCATCAATATATTCAAGAAACCACAACTGGGTAGAGATAGCATTTACATTAGGAAAGACGACGTCTTACCAGGCAACAACTTCTGTACTAGAAGCTGCAGCTCGTCCCACAAAATGACCACGTAACACTTTGCCGCAATTCTTTGTATAACTGAAAAGTGCGGACAGGACGAAAATACTCGATAAAACAGCGGCCTTAGTACATCTGAGGCCAACCGTATGATGAAGTCGGTACGATTCATAAGAGTCCTTGTGGGTCCCCTACAAATATAAAATTTCTCGCTTCTAACAAGGCATAGGATCACTGACTGAGCAACGTTACTTGCACTCCACTCACTGTCACTCTTCGGTTATGTTCCGTGGTGTCAATACTCTTTTGTGAGGTTGTAATTCTTTCTTCATAGAGTGAGAGATCTGAAGATTTACCATTTTGTCAGAGATAATCAATAAGTACTGCACGAATCAGACCAGCGGTAGTACGTAGTTTTGTTAACCCGTAGATCTCTTTTACAACATGATGTCCTTGATATCAGAAAACGGTTTTTCTACAAAGTTATTGCGTTTTGATGTCAAGATGTGCCCTCAGTACTTTTTTTGGCCTCCACGATCACTGAGCAGCGAGTTTCTTCCATCGTTACTCTCCATTGATGATATCTTGGTACGTATTTTGTGTTTCTAAAACAACTACACCAACTAACCACGCTCCTGTTTCATGTTCCCGTTGAAAACCATAATTTTGACTCGCCTCTTCTTCTGGAAGAGCTCCACAAAGGAATACGTAATCCACCATCCGCTGTGTACAGGTTGACGTTTTCCGCCGCAATAACTACTGACAGCCTGGGGGAGCCAGTCCTGACAAAACTCTACCAACTGGTGAGCAAAATGTATGAGACAGGCGAAATACCCTCAGACTTCAAGAAGAATATAATAATTCCAAACCCAAAGAAAGCAGGTGTTGACAGATGTGAAGATTACCGAACTATCAGTTTAATAAGTCACGGCTGCAGAATACTAACGCGAATTCTTTACAGACGAATGGAAAAACTAGTAGGAGCCGACCTTGGGGAAGATCAGTTTGGATTCCGTAGAAATATTGGAACACGTGAAGCAATATTGACCCTACGGCTTATCTTAGAAGCTAGATTAAGGAAAGGCAAACCTACGTTTCTAAAATTTGTAGACTTAGAGAAAGCTTTTGACAATGTTCACTGGAATACTCTCTTTCAAATTCTGAAGGTGGCAGGGGTAAAATATAGGGAGCGAAAGGCTATTTACAATTTGTACAGAAAGCAGATGGCAGTTATAAGAGTCGAAGGGCATGAAAGGGAAGCAGTGGTTGGGAAAGGAGTGAGACAGGGTTGTAGCCTGTCCCCGATGTTATTCAATCTGTATATTGAGCGAGCAGTGAAGGAAACGAAAGAAAAATTCGGAGTAGGTATTAAAATCCATGGAGAAGAAATAAAAACTTTGCGGTTCGCCGATGACATTGAATTCTGTCAGAGACAGCAAAGAACTTGGAAGGGCAGTTGAAAGGAATGGATAGTGTCTTGAAGGGAGGATATAAGATGAACACCAACAAAAGCAAAACGATGATAATGGAATGTAGTGAATTAAGTCGGGTGATGCTGAAGGTATTAGATTAGGAAATGAGACACTTAAAGTAGTAAAGGAGTTTTGCTATTTGGGGAGCAAAATAACTGATGATGGTCGAAGTAGAGAGGATATAAAATGTAGACTGGCAATGGGAAGGAAAGCGTTTCTGAAGAAGAGAAATTTGTTAACATCGAGTATTGATTTACGTGTTAGGAAGTCGTTTCTGAAAGTATTTGTATGGAGTGTAGCCATGTATGGAAGTGAAACGTGGACGATAAATAGTTTGGACAAGAAGAGAACAGAAGCTTTCGAAATGTGGTGCTACAGAAGAATGCTGAAGATTAGATGGGTAGATCACGTAACTAACGAGGAGCTGTTGAATAGGATTGGGGAGAAGAGAAGTTTGTGGCACAATTTGACTAGAAGAAGGGATCGGTTGGTAGGACATGTTTTGAGGCATCATGGGATCACCAATTTAGTATTGGAGGGCAGCGTGGAGGGTAAAAATCGTAGAGGGAGACCAAGAGATGTATACACCAAGCAGATTCAGAAGGATGTAGGTTGCAGTAGGTACTGGGAGATGAAGAAGCTTGCACAGGATAGAGTAGCATGGAGAGCTGCATCAAACCAGTCTCAGGACTGAAGACCACAACAACAACAACAGTAGCTGCTACGTCGGTTGGGAAATCTTGCGTCCTCGCCTCTAGACAGTTCCATTTTCAGGAAAAAAAACATGCTGTCATTCATTCTTTTTGGTTTGATAATCATTTGTAAATGATAAAATATAAAGTGTATGATATATGAAACTTCCTGGCAGATTAAAACTGTGTGCCGGACCGAGACTCGAACTCGGAACCTTGCCCGCGTAAGACAAAGGTTCCGAGTTCGAGTCTCGGTCCGGCACACAGTTTTAATCTGCCAGGAAGTTTCATATCAGCGCACACTCCGCTGCAGAGTGAAAATCTTATTCTGTATGATATATGTACGAGGGGTGTTCAATAACAATTCGACGTATTTCTTTTCTGAAAGCAGGTTGGTTTTATTCAGGGTTCCTATACACCATACAGGGTGATCCATTGATCGTGACCGGGCCAAGTATCTCACGAAATAAGCGTCAGATGAAAAAATTTCAAAGAACGAAACTTGTCTAGCTTGCAGGGGGAAACCAGATGGCGCTATGGTTGGCCCGCCAGATGGCGCTGCCGTAGGTCAAACGGATGTGAACTGCGTTTTTTTTTTAAAGTAGGAACCCCCATTTTTATTACATATTCGTGTAGTACGTAAAGAAATATGAATGTTTTAGTTGGACCACTTTTTTCGCTTTGTGACAGTTGGCGCTGTAATAGTCACAAACATATGGCTCACAATTTTAGACGAACAGTTGGTAACAGGTAGATTTTTTAAATTAGAATACAGAACGTAGCTACGTTTGAAAATTTTATTTCGGTTGTTCCAATGTGATACATGTACCTTTGTGAACTTATCATTTCTGAGAACGCATGCTGCTTTAGCGTGATTACCTGTAAATACCACATTAACGCAATAAATGCTCAAAATGATGTCCATCAACCTCAATGCATTTGGCAATGCGTGTAACGACTTTCCTCTCAACAGCGAGTAGTTCGCTTTCCGTAATGTTTGCACATGCATTTGCAATGCGCTGACGCATGTTGTCAGGAGTTGTCGGTGAATCACGATAGCAAATATCCTTCAACTTACCTGACAGAAAGAAATCCGGGGACGTCAGATCCGGTGAACCTGCGGGCCATGGTATGGTGCTTCGACGACCAATCCATCTGTCATGAAATATGCTATACAATACCGCTTCAACCGCACGCGTACTATGTGCCGGGCATCCATCATGTTGGAAGTACATCGCCATTCTGTCATGCAGTGAAACATCTTGTAGTACATCGGTAGAACATTACGTAGGAAATCAGCATACATTGCATCATTTAGCATGCCATTGGTAAAATGGGGGCCAATTATCCTTCCTCCCATAATGCTGCACCATACATGAACCCGCCTGGATTTCCCATTGCTCAATATTGCATATTATGCCGGTTTACGTTACTGCTGTTGGTGAATGACGCTTCGTCGCTAAATAGAACGCATGCAAAAATCTGTCATTGTCCTGTAATTTCTCTTGTGCACAGTGGCAAAACTGTACACGGCGTTCAAAGTCGTCGCCATGCAATTCCTGGCGCATAGAGATATGGTACGGGTGCAATCGATGTTGATGTAGCATTGTCAACACCGACGTTTTTGAGATTCCCGATTCTCGCGCAGTTTGTCTGCTACTGATGTGCGGATTAGCCGCGACAGCAGATAAAACACCTACTTGGGCACCATCATGTGTTGCAGGTCGTGGTTGATGTTTCACTCGTGGCTGAACACTTCCTGTTTCCTTAAATAACGTAATTATTCGGCGAACGGTGCAGGATACCGAGCAGCATACATAGCACGCGCCCGTTGGGCATTTTGATCACAATAGCCGTACATCAACACAATATCGACCTTTTCCGCGATTGGTAAACGGTCCATTTTAACACGGGTGATGTATCACGAAGCAAATACCGTCCGCACTGGCGGAATGTTACGTGATACCACGTACTTACACGTTTGTGACTATTACAGCGCCATCTATCACAAATCGAAAAAAGTGGTCCAACTAAAACATTTTATTTATTTACGTACTACACGAATATGTAATAAAAATGGAGGTTCCTGTTTTAAGAAACGCAGTTGATATCCGTTTGATCTATGGCAGCGCCATCTAGCGGGCCAGTCATCTTGGCATCTGGTTTCCCCCTTCAAGCTAGACGAGTTTCGTTCTTTGTAGTTTTTTCGTTTTTGCTTATTTCGTGAGATATTTGGCCCGGTCTCTATCAGTGGACCACCCTGTATTATTCCCCACTCATTTGCCTACAAAGCCCTATTTTTTCGATATAATCTCCGTTCAATGCGACGGACCTACGCCACCTTACAGAGAGGGGCTCTTCATCCGCATGGTACCATTCTACTCTTCTACTTCGGAACCAACGTCTTGTTGCGTCATTAACCTCCCCATCTTCTACGTACTGCTTCCCGTGAAGTGCATCCTTCATTGGGCCAAACACGCGGAAATCGGAAGGTGCGATTTCCGGGCTATAGAGTAGACGAGGAAGAACAATCCAATGAAGTTTTGTGAGGTCCTCTCGGTGCGCAGACTTATGTAAGGCCTTGCGTTGTTATGGAGAAGTACTTCGTTCGCATTTTTATGGCGACGAATTCGCTGAAATTGTTTCTCCAATTTCCAGAAGGCAGCACACTACACTTCAGAGTTGATCGTTGCACCATGAGGGAGGATATCAAACAGAACAGTCTCTTCGGAATCTCAGAAGACTGTCGCCATGACTTTACCGTCTAAGGGTGCGGCTTTGACATTTTTTTTGGGTGGGGGGGGGGGGGGGGGGTGGGTAGCGCGACCTTATTGCGATGACCACGGACGCGTCGCCCAACGACTCAGCGTGCTTTTGTTCCGTAGGTGTGCTCCAAGAGCCTGCGAATATCTACCATGCTCTGCTTTTCCGCCAAAGGAAACTCAGTGACAGCTCTCTGCTTGGAATGCACCTCCATTACAGAGGCCGTTTTGGAGGCTACGTGTAGTGCTATCACCCATCTGAACTTCATGAAACAATAGCGGCTCGAGCGGAAATATTCCACGATATCGCACAACAGATTCCACATCTTTAAACCGGAACTGGCCGAGAGAAACAGTGTTGGATTACTTATTGAATGCTCCTTGTATTAAATGACCTAATGTACAGCTTGTTGAAAGGTGGTATCGTTAATGTAAAAGTGAATAAATGAAATAAGATAAATAAGAGTAAATAAGTAAAAATCTTCCAGCATCGATGATTAACGAAGTGTAGAGAAATGTGTAACTGCTCGACTGATTGCTATAAGACTGTCATGGTTGATCCTGATTTATCTTTTCCATAGTTTTCTTAAATGATTTCAGGTAACTGCGGGCATAGTTTCTTCAGCAAGACTCCAACCTGTACCCTCATCTGTGTTGGAGACTTACGTGTCGGTTATCTATTTCTCCGTGCATGAAGCTTCTCTTTTGGGCCAACTTGCCTGAGTGAATCATATGCCCTAAATAGGTACATAAGGAAAAGCCCCAACAAGCTACGACAAAAGCTAAAAAGCAATGATAATAAACACTAGCGTGACCTCTGTAAGCGTCGGAAAAGATGTATTTTGCTACGCCGGAAGGCGAATGACAAATGATAAAAACTTCTTTTTTTTCAATTATTACATAGATTCTGTCTTTAGTTCTCGTACGGAGAAGATGTATTTTTTGTGAGAAGTGTGTAGTATACATTGTGTTGTCTGAATAATAATTTTTATGGAAGTATGAAGTGTGAGAGTTCTTTTTAGTGCAAAACCACGAAAGTTTTCTTTTCTTCCGCGCATTATGCTAACGCCATGTCACTGTAGCTGCCTGCATCTGAAGAGGAAGTCCGATAAAAATCAGTACTGTATTCACAGTCAAAAATGAGAAGTACTTATGGCGGAAGAAGAAGCATATAACTACATTCCGTAAATCTCAACGGCGTAAAGAAAGCAAAATGGACGTAAGTTCACGCTACTACTGACTTACAATTTACAAGATTTGTAAATTAAGACTGAAAGACAATTAATCCACTTCAAAATTTATAAAAATCGAATTTGATATTATTGTGGTTGATTCCATTAATAGCCCGATCTCTCAGACGTAAAACATTACGCGAATTAGCAACCTGTAAGTGTGTGCCGGCCGAAGTGGCCGTGCGGTTAAAGGCGCTGCAGTCTGGAACCGCAAGACCGCTACGGTCGCAGGTTCGAATCCTGCCTCGGGCATGGATGTTTGTGATGTCCTTAGGTTAGTTAGGTTTAACTAGTTCTAAGTTCTAGGGGACTAATGACCTCAGCAGTTGAGTCCCATAGTGCTCAGAGCCATTTGAACCATTTTGTAAGTGTGTTGTGAATTACGCTCAGAACACTAAGCAAGCAGAAAGAAATCTAACTGGAAGAAGAAAACAAATTGGGCTGATTTAACATCTACATTTACAGCCACATTCTTAAAATCACTTTGAAGTGTGTAGCAAAATCTACTTCTCATAGTACAACTGTTGGGGCTTTTTCCTGTTGCAAACACGTAGAGCGCCCGGGAAGGGTGAGTAGTGCGTAACTGATGGTGAGCCTACCCCTGGCAGAAGCGTGACTTATAATTTTGGTATTGTAGAGGGCGTTTGAGAGAAGTTTGTCTTAATTTAATTAAATCCTGCGCCACATTTTTGCATTCAAATGCTGCTTGTGCGTCTCCGATCGTTGGGGATCACTTGGCGGAAATGATAGAAGTATTTACTTCGGAATTAAATTTGAAGTATTAATTTTATTGTAATTAAATATATGTCAATTTTATTTCCCACCAGTTTAATTGCATCAAACTTATCAAAGTAAAACATTGCATCTTCCAACCGACCAACCCCACCTAGTAAGGAGGGGATGAGGGGCTAATGGTAGCTCAGGTAGACTCTCTTCGTAAGCAGCTACACATGTAGGAGCTTTTGGATACACCTCTACAAAACAAAATACCGTTTGAAAATGACTGATTTACTGTACTAACCTGGAGACAATTAGTACAATATCGTCCACAAAACGAAGGCGATTCACATTCCGTTATCATACATTTGTTCTTCGTTTTCCCCGTTAAAGGATCTGAAAAATCTAGGACCGCCCAGAACAGTTTTCGTGATAGTTCGCTAACTCACTACTCTTTCATTTTCTAAATTTTCTACCATGACAGCTCTAGCAGTAACGTATGCATCCTTCAACATATTGCTGAAATTGAGTTAAGTACTTTCAGCAGATCTATGAATCCCAGAAGAAGTCATAATTCCTGCTTATTGATTCATGCTCCACTCCTAAAGCGTACTTGTTCTGTTGCTTTATTAAAACTCAGTGCTATTTCTATGTGGTTGCTAATAATATTTGTGATTATTTTGTGCATTACGGGTAAGAATCTGATAGGTCTATAGTTTTTCGTGCCCGTCAGTATTCAGGTCTTTTAAGGCTATGATACGCATTCCATATTGCTCAAATACTCCCACGCCCTGTTCACATCGGATCCCGCCGCCGCAAATGACGTCACGCCCATTGTTTTGTTCTGTGTGCGCAGCTGTCTTGTCTGTGGACTTGCTTAAGACACAAGGTCGGTCATTGTCAATGTTTCTTTTCGTTTCTTTTTTTTTCCTTGTAATGTAGATGTACGTAGAGATTAGCATGGTTCGTAACACCATTCCTCCTAATTGTGTAGATTTCCAGTTTCTAGCAGCTATAATTGCTTACGTATATAGAAATTTATCAACACTAGGTTTTCTTATCCTTTCGGAAACTCTTACAAACGCTGCCTTCTGTCCAAATTACACGCTTTTTCTTGATATTGTTTTCACTTTGTTCGAATAGAAGCATCTTTTTTTTTCATTTCAAAAGAAATTCTGAAAAAATTATTGGCAAACAATTGTTCAACCGTGAGATACCCGGATGTTACGGAGAGGGTGTTCCACTGTAATCACTAAATGCGTTCTCCGAAAAAATATGCAGTATGCACATATCTCCTGAATTTTATTTTAATTCTTTTTGAATTTCAGACGAGGTGATCTCTTCTGTTCAGCTTTAAATCCGCTGTTCGCACCTTTAGCTAAACTGACATCATAAGAATTTTTGCGGTTTTACCTTTGCGTTACACTAAAAATAGTTCACAACAGCAAATGTAATACATCGTAGGGAAGCTCACAGATGCAATTTGAGATCTTCATATTGAAGAGTCAGTTTATTTCAACAGAGGAATAGAAATTTCATTTTTACTCCGTGCAATAGTGCTTCCGATGAGTCGAGAAGAGCAGTGTCTTATGGATATATTTTACATTGCCGCTGAGACTCGATTAAGTATGATTCTGAAACGTCACGTGATTTAAGAGGCAATGTTAATGAGCATGGTAAATTACTGTGGTATTATGGGGAATTCTAGTGGGTAGCATGACAATAGCTAAGTGAGAGTCTTGTTATGATCTTGTTCGATTTTTAGAACATACCAAAGAGCAGGTATTTGTGTTTTAAGCTGCCATAGGAGATCGTTCACGTCTCGCAGAAATGGAGGCGTATAAACTTAGGGAGAGTGTGTGGGATGGAAGACTCTCATACATTTTGTTGATCTTGCAATGTCAGCTCCTTGTATAAAGCGGTCCAGCTCAGCATTTATGCTAGATCTCTAAATGCGTCTAATATGGCGAAACTCCCATAGGCTTACATAACAACAATGATGCGATATGCTACGTAGTCGTAATCTTTACAGATCGAAGCATCGATCGAATGTGGTGGTCACGTTCATTGGCCGCCAACTACCCAGCAAAGCCATTGTGAAATGGATGACAGTACGATTGTATAAGACATTTACTATTGAGAAGTGATGTGGAAAGTGCACATAAAGTGTCGGTAATTTTTTTTAAATCTTACATTTACTGATATTCGATTATTTACGATCTAAAAGATGTAAATGCTGCTCGTTTTCAACATCATCACGGTAACTTTCCTTTGATGCACACCTCTCAGACCTTTCGAAACTGCCTACCTCTGCAAAACTGGACGCGAGTTTGGTTCAAATGGCTCTGAGCACTATCGGACTTAACTTGTGAGGTCATCAGTCCCCTAGAACTTAGAACTACTTAAACCTAACTAACCTAAGGACATCACACACATCCATGCCCGAGGCAGGATTCGAACCTGCGGCCGTAGCGGTCGCGCGGTTCCAGACTGCAGCGCCTTTAACCGCACGGCCACTCCGGCCGGCGACGCGAGTTTGTACGAACCTGTATCGTCAACATCGCTCATATTATCGTATCATCAATTATTTTCTGTTCGTACGCGAACAAACTGCAAAACCTATCTCACAGTTCTATGTAGACCTATAAGGCCACAAGAGGATAAACCTCTCGAAATCTCTAATTTCAGTTAAACCCGGCTTTTATTTGCTGACATTCTGTGGTAAGATACCTAGGTTCTCATGAAGATTTTAAGCTCTAGCTTGCTGTACAAAAAAATTGTTTGAAAGTTGCAAATAATTTCTTACAAACTCATGTGAAGACAGGAGAACCCAGTGTCAAAAGTGGTAGTTTCGAAGAATGAGAGCTGGTCTGGTAATTTGACGTTACTTACTTTCTTACCTTGGTTATGAATACAAGCAGAGTGAATGTTTTGCTTAATTTAAGAAGTCTTCGTAAACTTTGTACAGGCCAACAGTGGCTAAATGTCATTTGTTATGACTACATCTGCATCTACATCCATACTCTGCAAATCACTGTGAACGGCATGGCAGAGTGAACATCTCACTGTTCCAGTTATTAGGGTTTATTCCCGTTCCATTCACTTCTGGAGCGCAGGGAAGATGATTGCTTAAAAGCCTCTGTAATTAATTTGGTCTTCTCACGATTCCTATGTCAGCGATACGCAGAGGGTTGTAATATATCCCTAGAATCATCATTTAAAGCCGGTTCTTGAAACTTTGTGGAAGTAGGCTTTCTCGGGATAGTTTCCGTCTGTCTTGAAGGGTCTTCCAGGTCAGATTCTTCAGCATCTCTGTGACACTCTCCCGCAGGTCAAATAAAACCCTTGACCATTCTTGCTGCCCGTCTCTGTATACGTTCAGTATCCCCCGTTAGTCCTATTTGGTATAGGTACCACATACTTGAATAGTGTTCTAGAATGGGTTGCACGAGTGATCTGTAAGAATCTCCTTTGTAGACTGGTTGCATTCCTCAGTATTCTACCAATAAATTGAAGGCTTCCACCAGCTTTATCCACGACCGAGCCTATGTGGTCGTTCCATTCCATATCCCTACGAAGCGTTAAATTCAATTATTTGTATGAGCTGGCCGATTCCAGGTGTCAATCATTGATATTAGAGTCATAGGATACTACGTTTGTTCGTTTTGTGAAGTGTACAGTTTTACATTTCTGAATATTTAAAGCAATTTTCCAGCCTTTGCACCACTTTGAAGTCTTATTACGTCCGACTGAATATTTGTGCAGCTTCGTTCAGATTGCCTTCTTTGTAGATAACTGTATCATCTACAAAAAGTCTAATGTTACTATTAACATTGTCCACAAGATCATTATGTACAACATGAACAGCAAGGGACCCAACAGACTTCCCTGAGACTCTCCATCTTGGATAACATGGTGCGCCCTCTCTACCAGAAAATCCTCAGTCCAGTCACATTTTTCGCTTGATACCCTTGTGATCGTACTTTGGACAGTAAGCGTAGATGTGGTACTGAGTCAAATGCTTTTCGTAAATCAGGAAGTACTGCCCTGATGCAGAGGTTTCAGCATTTTATGTGAGAAAAGTGCGAGTTTGGTTTCGCATGATAGGTATTTTTGGAAACCATGCTGGTTGGCATGGATATGGTCCTTCTGATCGAGATACCGCGTTATGTTTGAGCTCAGAATATGCTCTAAGATTGTACAACAATCGATGTCAGGAATATTAGGTGGTAGCTTTATGGATCACTTCTACTAACCCTTTTATAAACGGGTGTGACCTGTGCTTTCCTCCAACTTCTGGTCATGGTTTTTTGTTCGAGGTATCTGTTGTTGTTGTTGCTGTTGTTGTGGTCTTCAGTCCAGAGACTGGTTTGATGCAGCTCTCCATGCTACTCTATCATGTGCAAGCTGCTTCATCTTACAGTACCTACTGCAACCTACATGCTTCTGAATCTGTTTAGTGTATTCATCTCTTGGTCTCCCTCTACGATTTTTACCCTCCACGGTGCCCTCCAATACTAAATTAGTGATCCCTTGATGTCTCAGAACATGTCCTACCAACCGAACCTTCTTTTAGTCAAGTTGTGCCACAAGCTCCTCTTCTCTCCAATTCTATTCAATACCTCCTCATTAGTTATGTGATCTACCCATCTAATCTTCAGCATTCTTCTGTAGCACCACATTTCGAAAGCTTCTATTCTCTTCTTGTCTAAACTATTTATCGTCCACGTTTCACTTCCATACATGGCTACACTCTATACGAATACTTTGAGAAACGACTTCCTGACATTTAAATCTATACTCGATGTTATCAAATTTTTCTTCTTCAGAAACGCTTTCCTTGCCATTGCCAGTCTACATTTTATATCCTCTCTGCTTCGACCATCATCAGGTATTTGTCTCCCGAAATAGCAAAACTCATTTACTACTTTAAGCGTCTCATTTCCTAATCTAATTCCCTCAGCATCACCCGACTTAATTCGACTACATTCCATTATCCTCGTTTTGATTTTGTTGATGTTCATCTTATACCCTCTTTTCAAGACACTGTCCATTCCGTTTAACTGCTCTTCCAAGACCTTTGCTGTCTCTGAAAGAATTACAATGTCATCGGCGAACCTCAAAGTTTTTATTTCTTCTCAATGGATTTTAATACCTACTCCGAACTTTTCTTTTGTTTCCTTTACTGCTTGCTCAATATACAGATTGAATAACATCGGGGAGAGGCTACAACCCTGTCTCACTCCTTTCCCAACCACTACTTCCCTTTCATGCCCTTCGACTCTTATAACTGCCATCTGGTTTCTGTACAAATTGTAAATAACCTTTCGCTCCCTGTATTTTACCCCTGCCACCTTCATAATTTGAAAGAGAGCTTTCCAGTCAACATTGTCAAAAGCTTTCTCTAAGTCTACAAATGCTAGAAACGTAGGTTTGCCTGTCCTTAATCTTTCTTCTAAGATAAGTCGTAGGGTCAGTATTGCCTCACGTGTTCCAACATTTCTACGGAATCCAAACTGATCTTCCCCGAGGTCGGCTTCTATCAGTTTTTCCATTCGTCTGTAAAGAGGTATCTAGATCGACTATATAACAGAGGTCCTAACTTACCCCCAAATTCTGTATAGCATCTGACAAGGATTCGATCGGGCCATTTAGCTATACTCAGTTTTAGCCAGCTGTTTTTCAACACCACTGACACAAATACTTATTTCGCTCATCATTTCGGTGATACGAGGATTAAACTGCAGCAATTCTCCTGGGTTTTGCTTCTCTCAAAACGGAGTTAAGCATTTCACCCTTTGCTTTGCTACCCTCAATTTTAGTTGCTGTGTCTGTGGTGTCACCGCCAAACACCACACTTGCTAGGCGGTAGCCTTTAAATCGGCCGCGGTCCGTTAGTATACGTCGGACCCGAGTGTCGCCACTGTCAGTGATTGCAGACCGATCGCCACCACACGGCAGGTCTAGAGAGACGTCCTGGCACTCGCCCCAGTTGTACAGCCGACTTAGCCAGAGATGGATCACTGACAACTACGCTCTCATTTGCCGAGACGATAGTTAGCATAGCCTTCAGCTACGTCATTTGCTACGACCTAGCGAGGCGCCATAGAATTTGATATTGAGATTATAACATGTACCGTCAAGAGCGATGTACACCAATTGTGGATTAAAGTTAAGTATTATATCAACTACGTACTTTATTTGCTACTACTAATTCCCTTAACTGTTCCAGACCTCGCGTCAGTCAGCGTGTAATTAAACGCGTGCATTTCGGCCTCCTCTAGCAACACAGTGTTGGCTCTTCTGCCAACACTTGTGTCATTCGCGAGTGACTGGACACTGTGGTGCCAGTAACAGCCTTTACATACGACCAGAATTGCTTAGGGTTTCGTGAAAGATCATTTCACAAAACTACGTCACACCAAGATCAAACAAATAAATTTTAAAAAAGAGAAATCCCATGTTATGATAATGTAGAATAAAGTTAGACTATTTCTTCTACTTGCATTACAGTTTCAGAATGTACAGAGTGCAACTTTCTGTGGCGTGCTGCATAACAACACAGACTCCTTACCGCCAAACCATGTGGAAACACCATTACTCTGAGCCGCGTTATCGCGTCCTAAAGCAAGTGAAAATAAACGTGCTGCTTAGTTTATCGTAGAAAGACCTAATTTAAGATGGTCTCTATCTCTTTATTGACTTGATCGACCATCGAGACTTTAATCACTTTTTACGCAAGAGATTGTTTTATTTACTTTGTGATGCTGAAAGGTGTCCTATAATTACACTGTATACCATTTTTAAACATTTTATATTGATTTTAGGATAGTTTTGGTGCATACTATATTGTGTCCATGTTTACTGTTAAGCACACAAAAAAATGGTTCAAATGGCTCTGAGCATTATGGGACTTAACATCTGTGGTCATCAGTCCCCCGGCCGGCCAGAGTGGCCGAGCGGTTCTAGGCACTACAGTCTGGAACTGCGCGACCGCTACGGTCGCAGGTTCGAATCCTGCCTCGGGCATGGTTGTGTGTGATGTCCTTAGGTTAGTTAGGTTTAAGTAGTTCTAAGTTCTAGGGGACTGATGACCTCAGAATTTAAGTCCCATAGTGCTCAGAGCCATTTGAACCATTTTTTTCATCAGTCCCCTAGAACCTAGAACTACTTATATCTAACTAACCTAAGGACATCACACACATCCATGCCCGAGGCAGGATTCGAACCTGCGACCGTAGCGGTCACGTGGTTCCAGACTGAAGCGCCTAGAACCGCACGGCCACTCCGGCCGGCATTAAACACTCATTTCGGCCTCGTGAAAACATTTTAATTAATGGTTCCGAGTGTCCCATTTTAAACTGTTCAATCTGTGATGATGGACACTTACATTATCTTCACACTAGCGTCCTCTACTATCTATAACTCTTCTCGCGTAACTATTGGACGCCCTCATGCGTTAGCTAAAGCTTGTTCATGTACTTCCGTGAATAAAGCGTTCGACATTGTTACTTCTGTCACACAACTCCTAATGATCTGATGATTTCAGAAAGCCGAAATCGGTAACGATGTGAGTTATATCATGGAGTTCGATCAAGACAGAGAATTATTAATAAAATGCCATGTACGATAGCTGACTTTCATATAGATTTAATATCTTACACTGGAGGTGTAAGGCTCACATCCCCATAAAGCCACCCCTTTAGGGTTTCTCTGGTTTCCTTAACTGGTAGCAAGGTGTAAAAGAAAGAGTCAATTTCCTCCCCCACCACATTACAATCTGAGCTTGAGCTCTTTCCGTCATGACCGCGTTAAACCCTAATCTTACCCTGTTGTTTTCTTGTTTATTTGGTGCGTTGAATTTATTCATATTTGGACGCCAGTTGTTTTCTTTTTCACTGAGAATTCCCTTTAGATTTCAAAACAAGCTTTTCTGCGTACTGATTCTGGTAACCAGGGCCGGTTGGATAACATTTTCCCACATAAACGACGTTTCATCTCGTCCAGTCCCTTTTTGCTCGAAATTTTTACTGGTGTCAGTTTTCTCTACTAATGGTGATACGCACTGTATAGAAATTCTGAGATCAGGTTAGTTTCCATTCATAAGGCTGTCGCACTCAGCGACTCTTATATTGACTTGTAAATAATAAATTTCAGCTATCAGTCGTCCTTTTTAAATTTTATTGTCAGATCTAGATTTCAAAACTAGCCATTCTCAATGCACTATCATTTTTGATCAATGCATTTAATGCCTGTTGGTCGGGCTTTATCCACAGTTCATTGAATGAACAACAATTTTCTCAGTTCCACACTCCACTTCGCCTGTACTGGAACGCCACCTGACCTAAAAACAGCCCGCATCTCGTGGTCGTGCGGTAGCGTTCTCGCTTCCCACGCCCGGGTTCGATTCCCGGCGGGGTCAGGGATTTTCTCTGCCTCGTGATGGCTGGGTGTTGTGTGCTGTCCTTATGTTAGTTAGGTTTAAGTAGTTCTAAGTTCTAGGGGACTGATGACCATAGCTGTTAAGTCCCATAGTGCTCAGAGCCATTTGAACCATTTTTGAACCTAAAAACACATGCAGTTGATAGTTTCCTGCTGTGAAAGTTGGAGCGTCCTTAAAATGTGGTGCAACTTACGAGACGCGACTTTTGTCGTGATTGTCCTTTGTTATGCCACTTTGCTTCCACCACTACTCCCTGGTGGCTGTATTTCGGAACGCGAGAATTCAGTTGCAATTATCGTGGAATAATCGCTGATGTACTCCATTCGCTTTCAGAGTGTTTACATTTTATTACTGAAAAAAGTAAAACAGTGGCTGGCAGATTGATTTTCGCAGCTTCTGGAACAACAAGAACAACCACTTGTGTTTCATTTTCTGCAGCAGTGTGTGTGTGTGTGTGTGTGTGTGTGTGTGTGTGTGTGTGTGTGTGTGTGTGGGCGCGCGCGCAGTATTTGCAAACCAGTGATGTATTCCACAGTATTAGAAGATTTTTGGATCAATAAACAAATAAACTTAACAACCCACCAGATTAGCTGAGAGTGCTAATGCGCTGCTTCCTTGGACTCGGGTAGGCGCGTAGGCTCCGGATCGAATCCGCCCGGCGAATTAACGAAAAGGGCCAGTGTGCTGGCCAGCCTGGATGTGGTTTTAGGTGGTTTTCCACATCCCACAAGGTGAATACCAGGCTGGTCTCCACAGCCCACCTCAGTTACACGACTCGCAGACATTTGCAACACGTTCACACTATTTCACGATTTCCACTAGACGCAGACAGCTGGTGTACACTGATTCGATCCAGAGCGGGGGTGGGGGGGGTGAGGGGGGGGTGACGGGCTGGCGGCAAGGAAGGACATCCGGCCACCCCTTCAAACTAACCTTGCATATCCGATTGCAACCACGCCGACCCTGCGAAAAGTGCGGGACAAAGGCGTAAACGAAAGAAAGAAAGAAACTTAATATATAACCAAATCAGTGAGGCGTAGAAACTTCGTGATTTATGAGACCAATCACTGTATAAATTGTGGGTTATGTGCGGGATATAGCCCCCGAGCTTGATGTGACAGCTGTTAAACTAGAAATTAGTTATCCAAAACGCTTACGTCAATGAATACAATAAAATTCTAACATTTTGGAAGTGTGGTGTGTCTGCAGATGATATTTACATTCCGGCTGTTGGTTATTTTGCCGTAGCAGACGGCATTTTCTTCTCCGAGTGTTTTTTCTTTTCCAAAAGTGTTTGTGGGACTTGATTTATCCTTATGTGAAGTCTATTTTCTTATCCAATATTTGGGTTTCGTCTTCCTTGTATGTAACTCTTGCCTCAGCTCTAATGCCATGACCTGCTCTATAACATTGATACCCCTCCACCTATATGATTGCGATTGACTTCATATTGAAAGCTGTGCAACTACGTAGAATTTGTGGCGTCCTGCGTGAACGGTAGGCTCACGGTGACACTACAGAAAGCCACATCTGTAGCGTCACATTAGTTGCGTGTGCGAACCCGGCTTAAGTTTCGCAACATAGTGTCTCCGTGTAAACTTTGCTTTACGCTAGTTTCATGGGTTATCGGACGAGCAGTTCAGTTGTGATGTGAGTTGGTTTTGTTGCAGCAACGAGTTTGATGAGGCTGACGATGGACCCACTGGAGCAGGCGGGCGAGTGGCTGCGGGGCGACTCGCTGCCGCGCTGGAGCAGCACGCAGCCCATGCAGCGCCTGCTCGACTACAGCGCCTCTGGCGAGCTGCGCAAGCACTCCACCAGCCCCTTCCCCTACAGCCCCGAAGTCAACCAAAGGGTGGTGCTCTGGTGAGTGGCCGCGCCAGCGCACCGACATTTGCTAACTGCCTGTTAGCCATTTAACCATTTCATTTTCCTTCATTTATGAATTTATTATTTGTACATTACCTTTACGATCGAATGTGAAGGTAACCCATTACGCATGGCTTAAAATTTAATATATATGACTACAGTCCGATTAAAATTAGTTGATAAATGACATCTCTCACTCGTCGCTCGGTTATAGTCGGCACACAAACATGGCGGGTGCCTTCACAAATGCTGTTAATGTGTAACGTGGAGCATTGTGGGAAGCGACCGCCGCGAGGTATGACGGAAATACGAGATGCTCTGTCGACAACTGATTTTAAGTGACCGATGACTGAATTGCGGCAGACGACGGGTTTTGTAGCCCTTGCGGCACTAATGACATCACAATCGCTTTGTCAAGGCATTTATGACTAACCTCTATGAGCAAACTCAAGACAGATAAATTTCATAGTACGTTTGTTTGCGAAGCCATCTTCTGCAGCAGAACTTCAATTTTAGCAGTAGCAGCAAACTAATTTCTCGCCGTCATTAGTTACCAGAAACTTTCCTCACACTGGCTACAAGGAATGCCACACTACCAACTGATGAGCAGTCCTGGTTGGCTCTTGGTTGATTATAGGCGACATAAGCAGATTTCAAACGAAAAAAGACTGACAGGAATAAAAATAAAAGTAAATGGTTCAAATGGCTCTGAGCACTATGGGACTTAACTACTGTGGTCATCAGTCCCCTAGAACTTAGAACTACTTAAACCTAACTAACCTAAGGACATCACACACATCCATGCCCGAGGCAGGATTCGAACCTGCGACCGTAGCAGCCGCGCGGTTCCGGACTGCGCGCCTAGAACCGCTAGACCACCGCGGCCGGCTAAAAGTAAATAAAAAAAGCCTATATGATGATGAAAATGACATGGCAAGGTACTAGAAATAAAAAAAAGATTGCATTTAATTCAATAAAAATGACAATTGGAATGTTTTGATTAGATTTATAAAAATAAATTATTTTAGTGCATTTGAGGAGATTCGGATCTTTGACATTACACTTGGCAAGTTTATATGCTAACCACTACGCTGTACCATTACACTAGAGTATGTTATTGTATTTGTGACTCTAGTGTTCCAATCACAATGGTAAACCATTCTCTTTGATTATAATAACTGTGTCAATGACGCTGAATCGTGTCTTGTGCAGAACGATCCAGCAGTGCCTGGTTATTGATGTGAATGAAATGTGCGTACGAAATAAAAATCCACGATTCAGTATTCAAACACATCGAGAAAGAAAGCCGGACAAGTAATTGGAAGTGAACTAATTGTTGTGAGTTTGGCAACAATGAACAGTTCAAGCATGATGAACGCACTGATTGTAGAAAACCACCTGCAGCACGTGAAGTGTCGACTGTCAAGTAATTTTAATTGGACTACAATTTTGCTCATGCATGTGAACAATGTCAGATGTTCATTGTCCTGGTGGCAATGGGACCGTTGTCATCGCTGTTTGGTCTACTACCACAAATCAACCAACCAACCTGGTGGCAATGCGTTAGAGGTTTCTTGCACTGTCGTGCATCATTGTCAGTACAAAATGTGGTTGTACCACATTTTATTTTTTAGGGAATTGAATTATAAATAAAATAAAATAAAAACTGGATTTCGTAAACAGATTTCACAATAGCTATTCTGCTTGGTCGTGTAAAAATTTAATAGTGTTTATAGAAATGCAGTTCTAACTGCCGGATTTCCTCTTCCACAATCGATTTTTGCTTCCATGCTAATCATGGAGGATACCTCCATGGTGATAATGCATGACAGTTTTACAAAAGTGTCTGGGTTGCCAGGTAGTCTTGTTATTAAAAATTTTTGGACGATCTGGACAGAGTCACTTTTTGTACAGCAGGGGAGAAGTAGAAATAAAGTATGTATCAAAAAGAATATACTATCATGAAGTATTATGTTGTCAAAGTTATTGATAGCTATGACAATGTTGCGACAGGAAGGTCATCCAGCCACCCTCTGACACTAACATTGCCAGCTCCATAGTAACACAGCCAACCCCTTGTTGAAGTTGGACAAAGGCCCATGAAAATGATGATGATGATGATGATGATAATGATAATGATGATGATTCAAACTGTATATGTTCTTTTTGAAATACCCTGTATTAGACTGAGCATGAAGCTGTCTACCTCAATATTTAACTGAAGAGAAACAGGCACTGTGTTGACTAATTCAGAAATTGGAACAGCTGATTTCTGTGGGCCATTTGTATAAAACAACGGATGACCAGAAACCCAATGTTCTACCAATCTAGCAAAACCACTTCATGTCTTAATTTGTAAATACAACAGTGCAAAGATAGTTCCTGAAATTTGGTTTTCATCTTTTGGAAGTTGTGTCCCAAAGACAAGAGGGAGAGGGAAATTACGCTTCATATTTCCCTCTGAATAGGCGTAGTTTTGGGCCCGGTTAATTTTAATCAAATATCTTCAAAACTGTAGTCATTGGTGGCGACTTCCTCAGAAACTGATTGTAAGACAGATAAATCTTTTTGGAGGAATGCCATTTAGGAAGGCAATTTGAAATATTGCCTAACTATCAGTTTGCTGTTTTCTTCCTGTGGCCAAGGTTTTAAATGGGACCCAGCAAGGTTACCATGCCTCACTCAGCCTTCGCGAGGCCAGTGCTAGAATACACAGCTCCAGTCTAGGTGGCTCACTGCACAAAAACACAGCAGGTATGTGAGACTAACAGAAGAACTCTAAGAATTGCAAAAAAATTGCCAACAAGACAAATGAAATCACAGTTTATGAACAAGCACAAGTAGGCCAAAGGTTGTGTAAGACTTAACTTCATGAACTGGACCAAACAGGCTAAGATGCAATACACCTTCCACAGAAGAGATGAAGAAACAACTTCACAAAGCAAATTTTCCAGCCTAGGCCCTACAGGTATGCTCTCCCAACTCAAACAGTAATAACAGCAATACACATAGAAGATCCACAAAGTGAAGACATAAGGGTGCTACATTAAGATTCGCAAATCCTGTAACATCTAATCCCTGAGGAGATAAATGAAGGAAACAGTAGTGAAAAACCACTGAATGACATTAAGCAAGCCTGGAATCTGTCCCACTTATTGATTTTCTCTTCATTGCTTTTGAATCATTGCTAGGCTGTACCATCCAAGTAAAAGTGTACTTTTGTCAAGCACATCTCATCATCGCACATGTTGTATTTGATGACTTGGTCAAATCATTTCAGCCATCTTGATGGGACCTGACCTGGGTCCCCAGAAAACATTTTATGATGGACTTACCTTCTGGGCAGTGCACCTAAAGCAAACAATATGTTTGTTTATCAGAAGTAAGCAGTAAGAATATTGAGTAAGTAGCTAATCATATTATGTGTATGACATAACATTGTTTGTTGGAGACACTGACTACATAAAGACATCTACATCACTATGGCTCCAATTAGGTAGAGTAAAAGCTATTGCCCACATGGACAGGTAATGAAACAGAAACTGTACATCATTCCCAAGGGTCCATATATTCAGAAGTGCAATGGATTACCAGCCAGCAGTAAGTCAGTAGCACTTGAAGCAGCCATAAATATTTTATGGAGACCCTACTCAGAACCCAACAAAACAGCTGAAAAAATTTGACCAAGTCACCAAATACAACAAGTAGAATGATGTGATGTACTTGGAAAATGTACACTTTTTCTTGGATGGCACAGCCTACGAATGATTCAAAAAGAGTGAGAAGAAAATCATTGGCTAGGACAAATTCCAGGCTGAATTGAAGAAAACGTTTGGTGGCAATCAACAGCAAGTTGGCTTATCAGAAGAACAGGGCAAATGTCATGGTGAAATGACACAGTCTTACATACAGAATATTTGAGGCCTTTGCAGTGTTGTGAATCTGAATATGATGTAAGCTCACAAAATCTCAAGTTTGTGAAAGGAGTCACAGAAGATAAATACAAAGTTCTTCTGTAGATGATGTCATGACAATAGAGGAAGTCAAGCGGTGCCAACATAGAGGAAAAGCAACACAACACAGTCTTACAT
Organism: Schistocerca serialis cubense; assembly: GCF_023864345.2. Classification (NCBI taxonomy): domain Eukaryota; kingdom Metazoa; phylum Arthropoda; class Insecta; order Orthoptera; family Acrididae; genus Schistocerca; species Schistocerca serialis. The sequence goes on along the minus strand of NC_064642.1, from coordinate 552,561,811 downwards.
GCAGAATATTTGAGGCCTTTGCACTGTTGTGAATCTGAATATGAAATGAGCCCACAAAAGCTCATGTTTGATAAAAGGAGTCACAGAAGGTATATAAAAGTTCTTCTCTAAATGATGTCATGGTAATAGAAGAATTCAAGTGGTGCCAACATAGAGGAAAAGCAGAAAAAGAGTCAGAAGAAAGAGATATGAAAAACCCCCAAATGCAGTCATTATGGCAGTTGTGGAAGAACACCATGACATCGCCTCTTTCATATGCCGGGTTGTAAGAGAAGAGAGACAGCATTTTATGGTAGCCAGAACAGGAAATAGGAGTTATGAACATTAACTTCATATGTCAGGATGTAATCATGAATGGTGAAGAAGAGGTGTATCAATCTTGGCACCAGTCTCCACCGCCAGTTAAGTGCATCATGAAGACTAGACTTCACCATCTCAGACCTATGCCACCATCATCAAACAACCACCCAGCACCTGACCAATGCAGATACAACCAAGTATAATGCCGCCAGAACAACAGACATTTGGGGAACAGAGGGCAACAAACTGGCCTCCTTCCACTGGACATCTTGTATGTTGCTGCAAGGAAAGAAGATGAATGCTCAAGACTATTATGTTGCTAGACGTCAACCATCATAACAGTCCTATTTACACCACTCAACTGCTGCTGATTATAGTCGACCTATGAGACAAAGCTCCTCCCCATACCATGGATGAGAACATGCCCCAGCATGCCATAGCCATTACTCATTGAAAGCTAAGTGAGATGACCATCTACAGAGATGAAACAACCACAGATAAAAATTGTGACATTACACTCAAGACATGGTCTGTTAATGAGAACCTCTGCTTTCTGCTGTGTAGGTAAGAATGGATCCATGCAAGAGGGATCCCATTAATGCCATAACACTTTAGTTTGCTAAGTAGTATTTTGTCCACACAGTCAAAGGCTTTGGAAAGGTGACAGAAATACCAACAGGACAATGTTTCTTGATTAGCTCTGGTAAAACATCATTTGTGTGGTCTTGTATTGTTTTCTGTATGGAGAGTCCTTTACAAAAATCAAACTTAGAAGTGTTTAAATATTTCTTCTCATTTAAATGAGTCAGTATACTATCAGAGGCCAGTTTCTCAAATACTTTTGAAAAGACTGGAAGGAGTGATACAGGTGCTCCAGTTTTGTAGATGGGGTTACTGCAGCATGTCTGTCAGGAAATATGTCCTGAGTATTGACTGATTACTAAAACAGCTTAATGGTAATCCTATCAAATCAGCACAAGATTTCAATATTCTGCTAGTAAAACCTATATGGCCAACATAATTACTATTTTTAGTGACCCAATGAATTCTGTAATATCATTACAGGTTTTGTTGTCAAACTAATGTCTGCTGGTGGTGCATGGAGTGCCTCTACAAGTAAATCTAACATATCTGTGTTATTATTTATTACTGTATTCAGTGTTTGCAGCCACTGTGAGGAAGTAACCGTTAAATATGATTGCCAAAGATTTGAAAATATTACTATTTGTGCTAGAGCCATTTTCTGGGAGGCATAATTTCATTTGTATTACCAGTTTTGTTTATTTCCTGTTTAATGAGTTTCCAAAAAGTTTTTGACTTACTCTTGGAGTGTTTTATGTTTTGAACGTAGTACATGACTTTTGCTTTTTTAATAACAAGTGTAGAGGATTGGACAATACTGGTAGTAATAGAATTTCTAATCTTGACAAATGCATGTTCTTTAAATCATGTAGAGCTCTCCTCTCTCTCGGCACAAATACTTCAGTCCCAGGAGTTATCCACCTCTTATACTTGCTTCAGTTTTGCCCCTGTTTGTTTTAGGGGAAAACAAGGCTCAAATTGCTTCAGGAATACATTTAAGAAAGAGTTAAAGTTTCCATTAAATTTATAATTTTCACCCCACCATTCTGCCTATAATTTCTCTGTAAATATTGTGATTAAGTCACTATTTGTGGAGGCTTCAATGTCAGTTTACTTTCAGGTAGTGCTGACCTAAAACATCTTGAATTGTTGACATCCAGCTTTGGATTATTCTGCACATTCAAAATTGCCTACAGGCATTCACAGACATACCACAACAGCTATTGACAATTTATGTTAAACCCAAAACCTGAAGTGATCTAGCTGTAAAATCAATAGTCAGTGGGGTATTTGACTCTGACAGTGAAATCTTAACAATAGAATTTATTCACCATACAGATCATAGAAGAAAAGAGTGTTACATTCTGTGTGGGGATGAAACTGTTCAACATGTTGCAAGATCATTGGAGATGTGAGCTAACTATAAATCCATCTGAATATTGGAGGTGATGAGTTGCTGACAGGCACACAAACAACACTGAAAATTTTGTCAGCTTTTGGATGAACCCTTATTCTAGCAACAGTACACATACATACCTTACATAAGCATGCGTGCGCATACGCCCCAACACACACACCTGTTCAACTCAGCTGGAGTGAGCAAGCAGAGAAAGGAGACAGGGAGTAGGAGGTAGGCTTGAGGCATGACCAATAGTTTGGAGGGAGGCAATGGGTGTAAGGAGTAGGAATGTGGGAAGGAGAGACAGCAAGTACATGGGACAGGACTGCAGCACATGGACAACAGAACCAGTGAGTTCTTGAAATGCACACTGATGGTGGCATGGGGTATGGGTTGGGATCGGGTAACAGAATAAATGAAGAGGAGACTGTGGGGAAGAGGATGTGGCTGCAGTAAAGTTGGGGTCTTGGAGCAGGATGGATGTGGGGCATAGTGTCAACAGAGATTGAGGCCAAGAGGATTATCAGAATGAAGGGTGTATTGTGAGCATAACCCTCATCTGCATATTTCTAAAAGGCCTGTGCTGTAGGCAAGGATCCAAGTGGCAATGGTTGTGAAACAGCCTCTGCAGTTGAACATGTTGTGCTCAGCAGCATGTCTCCATTGGATGGTCACTCTGTTTTTGACCAGAGTTTGGTGGTTGCCATTCATTTGGATGCACAGATCATGCCCATATAAAATACTGTGCAGAAATTGTAGCAGAGCTGGAATATGACATGGTTACTTTCACAGGTGATCCTACCTCTTACTCTGTACACTTGCTGCTACCCTCTGAACCATCAGCTGCCCCTCCCCAACCCCCTGCCCCTCCCAATTCCCACCTCTTTGTCCCTCTATCCATTCCACCTGACAAAATACCTCACACTGCAAGTCTGTGGAATTCCCTTTTTTTTTTTTTAATGAAGAAAAGAGGTTAATTTTAACACCCACCTTTTTTCAATGAGTGTCTTTCTACTGCCCCATTATTTTATAATATTATCTCATAATAGTTGTACCAGAATTCTAATTTCTCCAGTTCTGAACAAGGTAATTATGATGTGTAATAACATTTTAATTTATGACCTTACTTTTGTTTTTAGGAATGGGGATATTACATCTTTGAATGTGGATGCTATTGTCCATTCAACAAATGAATCGATGAATGAAAGAAATCCAGCAAGCGACAGGTTATTTGCTCGAGCTGGTCCTGGTCTCAGGGAAGAAATATCTACAGAAATAAAAGGTTTGTAAGGAATAAATTTAGTCACAATAATTACAGCTGTCATTATTTGTGAAATAAAGTATTTTATATTTTTGTAATAAGTTCAAATTTTCTTTACAAGGTAGTAAAAATTAAATCTTTTCTTTATTCATACTCCACAAGTTATTTATATCTGATGCTGTGCTGACAAGCCTTAAGCTACATGTCTGTCATATTCGTCTCAAAAATCTTAGTATATTAAGCTTTATTTTCTTTCAACCAAATCTTTTTCATTTTTGATTCCATGCATAACTTTAAAATTAATGTCCATAAAATCTTTGTTGAAACAGGAACTTATACTTATTAAAAGTTGTCAACAAAACCATTTTGTTAATATTAACAAGTTTGAGACAGAATGGGGGGAATCTATTTATTAGCTGCCCAACAATTACAAAGTGTAAGTGCACACACAAAGTCTCTTTTACTTTTCTTTTAATTTCTCCATCTGCAGAAACAAGAGAATGGAAATAGGAATCAAAGAATAAGTTTATTAGGTGTAGGAATGACGAAAAGAAATCCAATCAGGTAATGAATTAGTAGACACATGCAATACAGGAAATGTTTTGTAAGTACTGGTGTAGTATCTAAGATCTGTTTCCAACATACTTAGCTGTTGCTACAAATAGAGCAAATATGAGAGTTAAGCTTTAAGTAAATCAAAGGGTTTAAAAGACAATAAAAGGCAAATAATGATATAAAAATGAGAGAAGACACACAAAAGAGGTTTAGAGAGAGCAGTGGCAAATGGGGAAAATCATCTGAGAATTATAAAACAAAAATATCATAGAGGTTGATGGACCCTAAAAGCTGGCAGAGATAATATACAGAATGTGTGTAGAAAAGAAGTGGTAGATAAGTGTTACAGTTGTCTGGAGGGGCCAACACAGTAAAACCAGATAGATGAAAAAGCTAATTGCAAATTTGAGGGCCACTTCTCAATTTCTGATTTTAGAAACTAGAAACTAGCTCCAAATAGCTAGAGGTATGAAACATGTCCTTAATCCCTGTTGTTTGTACTATAGCATTTTGCTGGCACAAACAGTTTTTCTGTTTGCATTCCTCCTGACTAAGAGGATTGCAATCCTATTGAAAAATTCATTGACAAATCATATGTTTAGCCTTCGCACTACCAAGAGGGGACAGGGGGTCACTTTGTGCACCTTTTGAAAGTATTGTTATCTAGTCAGTTATCTTATATTTTAAAATAAATATTTATTATTTTTAATCAATTATTCTACCAGATTCCAAATGTTTTAAATTTTTTAGTTAAACTTAACTCATAAATTTGTCTTTTTAGTACATGTCACTTTCCCCTGTGAATGTCTTATTCAGTGCTTTTTGGTTCAGGACTTTACTTACACATCATTATCACTTTAAAAGGTATATTATGAGTAAAATGCAATAATAATTAATGAATTTTGCATTTTTTTAAAATTGTTTATTGTGGGTATAAAGTACCCTCACCCTCCCCCCTCCGTTAGAGGTACATGTCACTGAAAGTGCATTGATGTTGGTGAAAGTGTTCTGGGCCCTACTTACACATCAGTATCTCTTTAAAAAGTATGTTTTTAATGAGGTCAACTACAATTAACAATTTTTTTGTGGGGATAAAGTACTGCCATTGGTAATAAGTGTTATGAAAAATGTATTGGTACTGCTAGTGTTAATCTCAGAAACCACCCTCCATTTGGTTATTAATGTGTTGCTAGTGTTGGAATTGAAGTGTGTTACAATTGTAGGAAACATAACACGTACTTTTCATTGGGATTCTCATGTGGGATGGAGCCAAGGTGTAAAGAAACATTATGAAGGTTGTTGTGGGATCTTACCCAACCCAATACAGAGAAATTAATTTAACAACCAGGCTGCACATGGTTTTCAACAGCACTGTAGGTATCTTATCTACTTGCAAGCATATTGTTACCAAAGACCGATACTAGAAGTTATCATCATGAAGGATGCATTAAGTTCAGTAAGCATTCCAAACAAAATGAGAATCAAGACAGTAGATGAGTTCAGTGATCTGAGCAGGGCAATATACCTAAGCAAGTAGAAAATAATACACAACTAACTGTGTGAGGTGGAACATTGTTCGTGCTTGGCCGATGACAAATGGACAGAGCCCACATGAAATGATGGTTCTAGAGCTGATGAGAGAAGCTCTTTCTGTTGATACCTCCTGTAGATTGTCAGCTAAGTCTGACTATGTCATCTGGATACTCGAATTCACATGCAACATTCATTCCAAAAGAATTAGCAATGACCAAAAGGGAAACTCTTCCTGTAAGAGAACTGGTTAGGTTGCACCGTCCAAGATTCTCCTTTTTGAAAGCAAAATCCTTATGGCTTCATGCATCCTTTTTGTTACGATGTACTTCAAGGAATTTACCATTAACTAATGCTGTTGCCAAAACATCCTCATATTTATTCTAGTTTGAATACTCTTTCGGACTTTGCATCCCCACTTGTGCTCATAAGTCCAAAAATTCTGACACATTTCTGTCAGTGATTTGTTCTTCGTAATTTAAAGGATTCATGCAACTTACAATAGATTTTGGATTCAAATCATCGAATAATGGAAAGTGTAGTTCATTTTATACAAAGACATAATCCATCATTTCCTTGAAAAGTCATATGATTTATCTATACTCAAAAACTTTTTATTCTAAATACATATATTTCTCCGCTTGATTGCTGTAATTTAAAAGTTATTAGCATTGAGGAATGCGGATTCACTTCTTTCATTTATTCTCTGATTCATACGGCGTTCATACATGCACATATATGGAAATGGATTTTTCAAACAAAATTCCCAAACGAACACGAACCATTAAATAACTACTAATTCTATGAATATTACTTTCTTTAATCATTCATTAATAAATTAAAAACTCTTAACTTCTAATTATAACACCTTTTCCTTTTAAAGTTCAACATGAATCAGTTTACCCTGGCGTTTGATACGAGTCTCTTACAAAGCATATCTGTGTCGTCTATATCGATTTTAACTCTCGCGCCGACGTCAACTGTTTTGCGCGGGAAATTATCTTTGCGGCGTTAACCGTCACTCACGATTCACTGCCTCAACACATCCCTTCACACGTTTACACATCTAAGCGTGCACTTGAGATTATATATGAACCTTCACTCGGAACCTCTTTTGATTATTCAGCGTCATTTGCGGGAAACATTTCATTGTTCTTGAAGGTCAGTTAGATCCTTTATAAATCTTGATGACATTAGCAATGCTAAAGTTCCATGTTCACCCAAACACAGGTGAAGCCTATCTCCACTATCTTCTTTGCAACACTCGATAGTAATAGTTAGTCACTATTTCTATAGTCTATGTCACTGATTAATTATTTCAATTTAAAGTTTTCTAACACTACACACACAGTTTATTGTTATGTTTTTTACGAGCGTTCATCTCTGTCACTCGCAACACCATTCCTCCCTATCTTCTAATCTTCATTAAATTTTTTCAAGTCGTTATGGGAAAATAACCCTTTTATTTTGTTCGATCCCGGGTATGCTAACAGATTGGTAACTTCTTCCGGAATAAATGAAAGCCGTATATTTCCTTGATAACTCATCCAGCTTGACTTGCCAATAAGAACTCCGCAAATCAATGCTCGTCAAATATTGGACATCCTGGAAACGTTGTATAAGTTCGTCTATGTTTTCCGGATGTGTTCTCACTGGAATTATAATTTTATTTATTTCTCTGGCGTCAAGTACCAGTCTCACAGTCCCATTTGCTTTTGGCACGACCAACAATGGGGAGCAGTATGGGCTTGTAGAGGGTTCGATCAAACCCCATTTCAACATGCGATCTATTTCTTTTTGAACTTGAGCCTTTAACCTCCAGGGAACAGGATAGAAAGTTCTGCAATACGTTTCGTGCGGCTTAACGTAGAGATGGCATATGTATCCCTTAATAACTCCTGGCCTTTCATCAAACACGTTTTCATACGCTAATAATAATTCTTTGAGCTGCTTCTTCTGATCTTCAATAATGCAGTCGGATTCATTTAACTTCTCATACACTAATTGACCGAAATCTCCTTTGACTTGGAACTCATTAATTACGTGCTGTTTAGAATTTTGTGCCATCCTGATTACTTGCACACTGGTCCCACTATTATATTTTCTGGTAAGGCTTTCTTTTTTCAACAAGTCCAACTCAATTTCTTGTTTATTTACATTTAACCAAAATTTTCCTGTTTTAAAATCTATTCTGCATCCGTATTGACGTAGGCTGTCGACTCCGATAATGCAGTCTACCACCAAATTTTTCACAACAAGGAATGTGCTTAATATTGCTACATTTCCAACTTCTACACTAAGTAGTGACTGCACTTTTACATTAGCCGATCTAGCTCCAACGGCGCCTATTATTCTGCAATTTTGAACTGGAAAAATCGGTACTCGTCTTATATTTCTGATCTTGTTGAATAGAGCCTCCGAAATAACATTTGTGGTTGCAGCTGTGTCTAAAACCGCCACTATAGGTACAGTCTCCAAAATGACTTGCACTTCGGCTACTGCCACCTGTTCCTTATCTTCATCTTGGGGTTCTAAGTCCTCGGTCAATTCATCTGCCAGCAATCATCCATCATTATACGTTAGCATGGGTACACACATCCTGTTGCCCCTCAACCAATTGTTGACCGCTCCTCCGGGGCACGAGTGGGTCCTTACAAGTTTGTTGGATTTTGATTCGCCTGGTGGTTGACATCGTCCGTCACTTCGGTAATTACCGGTGTTGATTCGCAGATGTCCGTCCCCACTGATGTTGGTTATTTGAGTTCATTCCCCCCGGTTGATTCCACTTTCTATTACTGTTATTATTCCAGGGTTGAGGTCTGAAATTCCTTTCGTTCCCCCACACAGGATTGTATCTTTTCCCATTCCTGTTGTTCCTTGGATAGCCCCTCGCAAGACTATTGCCGGTATTACTATTGAGATTTTGAGGGGTTTCTCCGCTATTTAACGATCTCTGTCCATTCCCTTGCCTACCGTTTGGCGGAGGTTCTATCTCCTTATATTGGAATCTGTTATTACGGGCTTTCTGGTTGTTCTCTTCAATAATATCTATATGGTCTAACGTTGTGAGGAACGACTCCAAGTCTTTATCATTGCCGTAAATCAATTGATTCCGGATGCTAATTGGTAGTCTTGCCTTAAGTATGTTTATTATGTCTGGCAAGGGCATAGGTCTGTCCCAGTATCTAGTTTTATTTATATATTTTTCAAAATACTTCCTAAGGCTTCCTTTTGAAAAGGAGAAAGGCTCTGGGTAGAGCACCTCCTGCCTTAGGCGTTCCTGTACCCCTTCTGACCAGAACTTTGCTAAAAACGCCTTCTCAAAATCGTCATATGTCGAGCAAACAGAAGTCATGTCCAAGGCCCAAATCGCCCCCGAACCTTGTATATATCCTGTAACGAAACTGATCTTCTGCCACTCCGACCAATTTCTGGGTAGCACTCCTCTGAAACTTCGAATAAAAACAATTGGATGGACCCCCCTTTTGTCAGTGTTAAAAATCTGGAATTGCCGATGCTTTATCATTTTTTCTTCGGCATGGCAAAGGCTTTCGTAATCTCCATTAGATAAGACTTCACGCGAACAACTAGCTCGAGGCAATTTAATGTTTGAGTTACTTACACAAGTCGGTATCGTGTGCGAATGTGCAGTAACTGGCTCTATAGTCGCTGCCAACTTCTGCTGCTGGCCTGTATTCATTTGTTCTGAGCCTTGTTGTGAAACGCGTATCGATTCTTCTATCGTTTGTTTCCAATGCTCGAAATCAGCACCTAACTGCTGTCGCACTTCCTCAAGTCCTTTCGCAAACAAATTCTCTTCCTGTTTGCCAAATAGACTCTGGAATGCTGCCTTAACATTTTGCTCAACATTTTCACACATTAGCCTTTTGTTTTCTAATGTGATTTCGGATAATTTACCCGTTAATACATTAATTTGGTGGCCTATCACATCTTGACGCTCTGTCAGATGTTCAACACTTTCCTTTAGGTTCGTCTGCGTACGTGCCAATTCAGGAAGTTGCGCAATTGCACATGACATGGCATCTTGCTTTTGTACTAATTGCGGAACCATTTCCGCCTGTTCCCGTACGGTATCTATCTTAATAGCCACATACTCCTTCATTTCTACACGTACGCGGTGAGTAGATTCCTCACATTGAGCTTTCACCAATTCTATTTGTGCAGTTAATTTTCGTTCCGTCTCTTCGGCTTGATCTTTAAGTTCCTTTGTCTTCGCCTCTATCCGCTGCTCTAATTCGGGAAAACTGTCTTGTAACTGCTGCTTAATCTCAGTTTTCAAATTTTCCTGTCCTTCCGTAACTGAGGCTAATTTCGCGTTCAAATCATTTTGCCCTTCAGTAACTGAGGCTAATTTCGCATTAATGTCGGTTTTCAGATTTTCCTGCCCTTCAGTAACTGAGGCTAATTTTGTATTCATATTATTCATGTTCTCGGTTATCATCTGCATCTGTCTCATGATAATGACCAATGGATCTAACCCATGTTGCGTACTTGCCGTTTCATCTACAGCCGTGTCTACAGGGCATTCTCTTGCGCTATCTGTAGCAATCGGTTCTACAACACTTCTTACTACATCATTATTCTCAGTGCTAACAGCTGAAGGCTGTTGCGTGCTGCTCTGCTCTGCTTGACTCATCTTAAACATTGCCCTAGTTAAAACCATATAAATGTTCTACCGTCAATATATATCTTCCTTATACTGTCACTATATGTAACTCTGTTCACACGAGAGTACTTCTGTGGCTAGTTTCTTACTGTACTTATACAGATAAATGCAACTGGGGCCGGTCAATCAAGCTACATCTAGCATGAACACAATTAATCAATGTTCAAATATCCAATAATACTAAATAGAAAAGCGTATACTTCATCTATACTAGCAAGCTTTAATAATAAAATTATAGATCTAGCCTTTTCTCTGCGCCCAGCATGTTGTTTTATGTTCTTATTTGTAGATCCACTTAATTTGACTGCGAGTATTTCTTCTCTTTTCCAAGCGTCAGTTAAGTTGGCTCGTCATAGTTCACATGAAACAGAGAACAAAATTATTTTAGCAACGTCCAAAAACGTGTCCTGTCACGGATTGGCCATTATAATGGATTATACTGTAAATGATGAAAGTATGAGAATGCAGCTTGCCGCTAACTTGGTGTAATGTCTCTCACACATAAACCTGTACAGTAAAGTAAGGGCCTCCTGTTTTATCTTTAGGCTGATCCGTGATAAGACAGGCAAACAATTATACTAATGGAGGATTCTGCATATTTTCTCTAATTTCATTCGCTCTCTCTCTCTCTCTCTCTCTCTCTCTCTCTCTCTCTCTCTCTCTCTCATTCTGTCCTTTATCTAAATACAGTTTTAAATATAATATTTCATTACGTGAACTCAGCCCAATAGAATCTCTGGTGGAGCCCTTCGTCTTAATATTCAGCGGCTGGCTTGCTGTAAAAGATCTTTATATCTATTATTCTTGTTAAGTGCTGCATTCAGTTGGGAAAATCGATCGTTTGAACAATTCCTTCATTTTACGACAGATATAGAATTTCAGATGTGTCCGAACCCTTTTTGGATGATTTTAAAAAATCTCGGTGATTGCAGGCTCTCTTCGTCACAACTGAAACTTCCCCACTAATTACAGGACCAAGACAATCATCAATAATTCAGACAGAGAACTCATTCGTCATTCACTCTAGAATAAAAGGGTCACAAACCTTATTTCTGAGGAAAATTGTATATTCAATCCATCTCCATTACATGTTCCATTTTCTGTTGATTCCAAGTCTTACTTAATTTGCGTTTACAGTTTTTCTCTCTCTTCAAATAACCCGCTAGTGGCACAAACGTTAATAGCTCGCTTTAGTGAGAAGAAAAGCAAATATGTCTCTTTTAGCAAACCGACAATCTTCCAACAGATACTTCCAAAGCTGTCCTCGTTATCCGTCCCTCTATAATAACCATGGAGAATACATATATGTATCTCTGTTATTCCAAAGAATAAACGTACTAGAAAGATACCTTGGCGTCGACGAGCTGTCGGCGCATATATTACTAGAAAATCCGATCAGATACTTTTCGAAAGTGAATAAATGTGGATGATTTGATTGACCATTATTAATTATTGCGTGGTAGAGGGTAATTTTCCGTGGGGAGATTACAATCTGTTTATCTGTTAGGGGTTCAAGAACCCTACTCCTGAAATTAGTTAAAAGTGTTAAATGTGTTAAAAGTTAAACATTTGGAGTCAAATGTAGTTTTTTTTTTCAGGTAAATACTGATTGTTTGACTTCATAAACATCTATATATACATATAATGCACTACTTTGTGCACAATTGAGAATTTACAGAAAAAGTATAGAAAGTAGTATTTAGGATATACACATGAAAAACAGCTTATGAGTCATCTAATTCGAAGTGAAGATAACATAGAGGAGCATGTACACTCTTTTGTAGTTCCAGTATGGGATATACATATTATAAAAGCAGTAGATTGTTTTATGCTAGGCAATGTGACCAGTGCACCACCACTCATTTATTAATAGCATAAAAAGTACACTTCTCAATTCTTAAGCAATGATAAGGATTAACTGTGAAAGTAATTTTCCTAAAATTCCTTTTTTTGGAATACTTCTAATGTGATAACCAAAGTTCAAATAGTGTGTCTTGCTGAATCACTAGTTCAATGAAAAACAACAGGTTTAAGTCCAAAGGACCACACTGTAGAATGACAGTCTCAGAATCCCTGTACAGTAGTTGGAAGTGATAACATGTGTGGGATGCATGATCATGGATTCCAATTCTGTGTGCTGATGGCAAGAAGGCCAACAGCTCCAAGTTCATTGCAAGTGACTGCCTGGGGTGACATGCTGGCTGTAACTCATTCCCAGGTCAACTTGGAGCTACAGGGTGCTTCACATAGAGTCGCAGAGGACCTGTGATAGCAATGAGTGTAATTAGCCAGAGTGTTCCTAACATGAACTGCTGTTCTGTGTTTGTACACTTGCATAAATGATGTAACAGCACAAGAATATGGCACAATCTGCTAGCGGGCACATGATATTGTCTAGGCAAAATAGTGTCTGTGATTGCAGAGCTGAGGTTGTGAATGCATGCTCTGCTGCCAGCAAACCGGGTATCTCTTGTGGCAGCTGCGAGAGATTCTGAGGACATGAAATTAGCCTGTGTGATTGATGTCTAGAAAGTTTATTAATACTGCAAGTTTAGTGTGGATTGGTGTTTGGATTTAGGTGCTTGTGCTGGTTGTAGCAGATGATACCTGAAGCTTGCCCACCTACTGAATGCAGGTGTATGTCTGGTCGGCAAGTAGCTGAGACACGGCATCCCTTCCCCCCAGCCAAGAGATGGTGAAGCCATCTTGGTGGAGAGTGACAACTGAGCCTCTTTCCTTACCCAGAAAACTATGTCAACAGAATTGGAAGATGTATGGTGAGAAGCCAACATGGCATCTGCTCAGAGGAAATCAGCCTGGAGTGTATGAGACATCAGCCAGTGGCAGTGTCCATAGGATGGGATCCTGGACCCACCGTGAGGCTGGTATGGGCAGATCCTGAGCGGCTGGGTCCAGCTGAGGAGCAAGCCATCTGGAGCAAATCTGCAATGATAACAAAAGGAGTAATATTGTGCCAGAGGGCTGATAGCGGTGTGAGAGCATCTGATGCATGTGCAGAGAATGTCTGAAGATCATAGAATGATGCAAGAGTTCACTGGAAAGAAAATGCTAAAAACATTGTGCCCAGAGAGTGGGTATGACTGCAAGAGCACCAGAACAGTAAGAATCTTGCACCTGGAGGTTGTATACAAAAAAAGATGCTGAAAAAGTAGAGCTGTTACAGCAGTAGGGTGGATACAAATGCAAGAGCTCTTGAAAAGTAGAAGTGTTGCAACAGGAGATGGTATAGGAGTGTGGGACCATTTGAGAAATAGGAAAACAAGAGTGTTTATTAGACACAGGAAGAGATTTCTGAAAATGTACAATCACTACGCACAGCAAGGATATCTGTAAAAGGTGTGCGTAGGTTAGGCATGGAAAAGTGTGTCACAAAATGCTTGCATGAATTAGGTACACAACAGAAACTCTGAAAAGAAGTGCATGAAAGAGTCAATGAGATGAAATTTGAAAAATGAGTGCATATATTAGTCACAGGGAGAAAAAGTGACAAAGAGGAAGAAATAGCAAGAACCCTTGGAATGTTGGTAGCAATGCCTCCAGTGATTGAGCTTGCAACAGAGTATGAAAAAGGGCAGGAAAAAGAATAGACGTAGGGATGGACCATGAGAAAGGGAAGATGCTCAACCATTGAGGTCTGTTGATGGGAGTCACTGGAAGATCCATGGATACTGAAATTCTGTTCTCAACATGGACTGTAGTAGTTCCAAGGACCTAATGGTACCAACAGTAGAAAGTGGTGGTGGTGGTGCTGTGCAGGAGTTATTGACCCTAGAGGCATGTCAGGGATAGTGGCTGGGTTTCTCCACTGCCTTGATGATGCCAGCAAGCTTATCCAAAATCCTTTTTTGTATGCATCTCTGCAATTGCTGCATGTCATGCAATAAAGATAGGACTTGGGGTGTCCTTTTGGAAATGATGACCATACTGTAAAGAGAACTGGAGAAGTCAGTGCCAACTCTGACTGCCTGAGGCAAAACCCATGAGTGTAGCAAAAGGAACAGAAATCTTCATCGCCAAATGATATGAGACAAAACTGCAGAAAATGGTTTTCTTTGCTGCAATTGAATGTGGATGAAACATAGAGTGCCGACATTAGAGCCAGTGTTGCTGCTGGAACCAGTAAAACTGTTTAAACCTTCTTGCCAAGTGCTATGGAACAAGACACTTGAAGCTCTTGCCATGAACTGGGATGGACGTTTCCATTGCTAATGGTGAGACAAAAACCTGGAACTTTATTCTTGTCTGCATTTGATGTGACTGGTGCTGAGGTCAAAACGGAAAAATGCATGCCCAAGTAGACAAGCCCTACAAGTTTATTTGTGACATAAAAGATACATTTCTCAGTTCTGAAGCATTAATAAGGGTTAATCACTAGAAGTAATCTTCCAAAAGTCCCTCTTGATGAAACGTTTTTAATGTGATAACTCAGGTTCAAATAGTTTGTCTTGCTGAATCACCAGTTGACTGAAAAAATAACAAAGTCTAAGTCTGAAGGACCACACTGTAGAATGACAGGCACAGAACCAAATGTACCATATGGTACCAAATTATACCATGTCCAGGATGACTGATCATGGAGGCCAATCCTGCATGGTGATGACAAGCTCCCAACACAAACTGCCATTTCGTATTTCTGCACCAGCACAGATCTGTCATGGTGCAAGGATATGGCAAGAACTGCTAATGGTCACATGACGTTATGTAGGTAAAACAGTGCCCACAATTTCAGTGTAATGGTTGTGGGTGCATGCTCTGCTGGCAGCAAACTAGGTGCCTCTCGTGAGGCTGCCAGAGATTGTGGGGACAAGAAGTCAGCCTGTGTAATCTGGAAAGTTTACTAACATTGTGAGGTGATCAGGGGTTGGTGTTTGAGCTGTAGGTACTTTTTGCTGGTTGTGGCAGTCAACACGTGAAGTTTAGCCATCCTCTAGATGTGAGTGTATATCTGATTGGTGTGTAGCCAAGAGATAGCACTAAAGAGCATGGTAGGTGAATGGAAAACCACTTAAGATTGTAGATACAGTCTTTGAGGAGCTGTTCATTTGTGACAAATGGCTAACTAGTTACCATGCCACAGAAAAGATTGCAATATCTACATAGTAACTTACAGATGATGATTTCAGTTTTTACATATGACATTTCATTTAAGAGTACACATATGTCTTTCATGGGACTTGAGTAGATGGTGGGCAGAAAAAAAAAGGGGGGGGGGTTGGTTGGTTGTATGAAGTTATAAATCCAAATATGGCATACTTTAACTGTTGCTTGTGTTTGGTACATTTCACTGTGTCAGATCTTTCACTCATCTTTTTATTATTTTTGATTATGTAGTCATCTTAATGAATCGTTCTGGTGGTCCAGTTACTCTGTCCCTGTGTATGAACTTCCTCTTCTTTTGGACTTCAGTCCTTTGCTGGATGCTTCTGAAGTATGAGACCATGATGACTACTTTGAACTACAAAATAAACTTTGTTAAGTTTTACTTCTCTATATTTTAAATTCTTCCTCTCTCACAGTGGCAGATCCCCTTAATTACAACTCACAATAGTCTAAACCATCAATAAAATATTATACGTGTGATCCATAGGCCATACACCAAAGTTCATTTTTCTTAAATCAGAAAGTGATTAATTTTGGGTCCTTATTGTCATTGTTGGTGGCCATCTTAGTCCAAGCCATCCATGACACCGCTGACTTGAAGCGTCAAAGCATATCCATATCCTTGTACAGCAAGTGAGTGGTGCTCATCCTCTGACAACTTGCCACTGCTCTCGTTGCTACTGCTCATGCACCCTCTGTACAACACAGACAGGGCAAACAGTACCTGTTCCTTTTTTCTATGCTATTTAATGTATATCAACTACCACAGTCATCTTTAGCTGGTACAAACATTAAAAATAGAACAGGATATTTTTAAAATGTCCTGTTACACAGGCTGACTGAAGAGATATTGCATGCAATGTGTTTACGAGAACATCATATTGATAAAGTCCCTAATATGGCTTGCCATGAACACTACTGAAGATGAAAGACAATGAAAAACTGTGTTTTGAAGAGTGGACAAAAGATCTCTCTCCAAAAAGGACACATTGCAAAGCATGGATGAAGATCTTATAGTCCTGAGAAAAATACTACTTATTATTTTAACTCTGAGAAATATTTTTGATTGAAGAGATAGTATGTTTAAGACAAAAGTGATGATTATTTTTGTAGAGGATTGAGATTATTCTGTGTGATGGAGTAAGCCGTGATGCACAAGTTGTTATCTCTTTATCATACATTTAAAAACACAAATCTGTCAACACTGATTATGGCATTTCATAGTCTTAAGGGAAAAAATTGCAAGTAATTCATAATAAATTTCATATTAACATGTTGTTACATATGAGAATTTCTTGATGTAAATGCAAAACAGTATAAAAACATGTAGGCAATGTGATACTTCCCTCATTAATAATTGGCAATCTTAAGGCAACTTTGGGAAACAGGAATAAAAAATTAATTAAAAAAACATCATTTTTGTTGCATGTAACAACTTTCTGTCAACAGAAACCTAAAATGTGTACATAGAAATCTGCTTCTTTTTTCCTGGTCTTTGTCCCATAGCATCATGGGGTAAAGATGTTAATTACTGGATTCGGCAATTTTAGTGACAGAGGGTGGCCACATGCCCTTTCTGTCTCCATCCCTTTCCCCCTGGGAAGGAATTTGTGTACCCCAACTGTCTGCATCTAGCATTATCCCATCTGAAACTGTGTTTTTTTTTTTACTGTTTGTGAATCATGTAACTGAGTTGGAACATAAAAAATAAATCTCTCAAAATTATTGTATTTATACACCAACAATCTCAGTTTAGTTACTTCATAAAATAAATTTATTTTAAAAACACAGAGTACAGATGCACATATGAACATAACTTAATGTTAATTTATGGTCTTTCATTAAGTCACCTCTCAGTGACAGTGAATTTTTCATCTCACAATGAAAGTTTGTAAGACTCAATTAAGGTACTGGACAAACATCACAAATTTGTGGGGTAGCTTCATTATTGTAAGACTGCAGCTAATGAATGACAGTTTTATCTTACAGTAATATTGGTTGCTCCTGTGGCTAGACAGTTTTGTTCTGTCACAAGTAACACCCTGTTCAGATTATTAATTCATTGTTCATGTACTTGTTGACTGACCATTAGTGCATCTCAAGCAAAGTTTCATTAAAACTTCCAATCTCAAATATTGTGGAGTCTGGGCATATAATTTCAGTTAGTCATCGTTACTTGTACTGTACAAATTGTAGATTAAATAATTATATTGCACTCTTTAAAAATATCAAAATATTGTAAACATATAGGGATAGCCATAAAGACTTGCAACATTTTAAATAAGGAATGATATTATTCCGTTGGATGTGCAAAGTATGATTTTCTAATCACTTCTTTTTCTGCATCTTCTTTACGGTATTGATATATCTGAGTGCACAAAATTTGTCAAAGAAATATTATTATGGATTTGAGACCTATAGTTCGGTTAATTTTACTACTGTGATGGATATGATTTCTGCTGATCTTATGACAGTAAAGATTAATGTACACTTTAATGAAAGCACCTGCTTTTCCAATCACTGCATCAGGAATAATCAAAACAATAAATGCTGTGGGTCTTCTAGCATTCACATCTGTTTATTCCTATCTGGACAAAATGAAAGAAGTGGAAAAGTTCAAGGGAAAAAAAATGGAAGGGAAAACTGTGCTCTACTTCATGCTAAATGTTGGTGTTTTGGTAAATGTAAGGACTCAGAAATGGCTTGGAAATTCTGTTTGTCTCCAGTTTTCGATGTATCTCACATTTTCCATTTTTCTTCTTTCCTTCGTCGCTATTAAATCATATCTTCAGCTCTTGATTTTCTTGTAACAGATGCACCACTCATCCTGAAACAGAATCTATAGTTACCATACAATGAGGTGCTCTTTTTGTGTTTTGAACATTTGTATTGTTTATTATTTTATTTGTGTTTTAAAGTAGCTTTTGGATAATTAGAAATATAAATTATGTTTAATTAAAAATCAAATAATTGGAATTATACCACTGTAGCACAATAATTACTATGTCTTCATCCATTAAAATTACAAAAAGAACTGGTCAGGTGCAAGTAGGATTCATGCACTGATTCATTCATTCTGAGTATCAAGAATCTTTTTACTGACTGTCAGTGTTGATACAGGCAAGATATTGGTCCCAGTGGTTCCAAGATTTTCAAGAATGTTTTAATTTCAATGATATAAATGTGACATAAAGTAATGCAGGGGACAGGCAACCATTATTATAATAAACAGCAGTTCGCATTCAGGCTGAGTGGGCCACAATGGTAAGAGTCAGACATCAGGCAAGGAATGACTTTATTGCTCATACTGTATGATGCATTTCACAATTTATCCATCATCAGATCTCCAGGAGCATTTACTACATGTAGATATGGTGTTTCTAGTCTTATGTGAAAAGAACACTATTCACAGACTAGTCTGTGACTTGTACCATTCCGGCCTAGTTAGCCTGAATACAGAACTACTGATTGTTTTAATATCAAGTTTGATGTCGGGTAACAAATGACAAAATAAGTATTTTTTCATTTGATGTAATTACAAATTAACAATTTTTGGATTTTTTCCTTTACTTGTACTGTGAAACATTGCTTCTTGCATAATTTCATGATTCTAGGTCAATGGGAAGTACCCTATAGGTTTTGATGAGTGAGTTTTCAAATACCAAAATGTGTGATGTAAAGAACCATACCTTTTGATTGCATGACTTAAAAGCTAATGTTTATTATACTACCAAGGAACATAGGCCATATTATGCCACATAAATTTCAACTTGATATGTCTACCTATTCGTAAGAACAGTCTAATAACAAATGACAAAAAAAAAAAAAAAATCCCTATGATGTAATTACAGATTTACAGTTTTGAAGTTTTTTCCTATGACTGTAGTGTGAACCTTTCTTTTTGCCAATTTTCATGGTTCCAGGCCAACCGGAAATAGCCTATAGTTTCTGAAGAGTGAGTTTGTCATTATTAAAATATGTGATGTAAATAGACATATCTTTTGATTACTATGATTTAAAAGCTTGAATGTTTTACACTGCCAAGGGAGCATAAAACTCACTGTATAACATAAATTTCAACTAGATATGTATACCTGTTTGTTAGAAAAAGAGTTTTTAACAGGTGGACAGACAGGTAGACGGATGGACAACAAAGTGATCCTATAAGGATTATGTTTATACTGAGTGAGGTATGGATATGTTTATACTGAGTGAGGTACGGAACCCTAAAAATGAATAAAATATACCACTGTTGAAGTGACTGAAAAAACTTGAAAAATAAACTATTTTCTGAACATCTTATGAAGGTAGGCAACTCCTACCAAAATTTAAAAAGACTATTTCTTACAGGGTAGGCCATCACAGTTTAATGCTTTTATAATAGAGAGCCCATACCATGAAAGAACAAGAGACAGCTCTCCAGACCAGTGTGACATGGAATAAAATGTGACTAGACCATCATCCACTTGAGAATAAGCAACAGTCATTGGAATGTCACCACATAAACTCAACATCAAATATGTAATTAGAAACTTAAATGCCATGCTGAAGAGTGTCTGTACCAATTTCCTGGGACATGAATAATCACTGATTTCTTTGTAGACATGTTACAAAAACTACACCATTCTGTTTAAAACAAAATTAACCAGAGTAATCATTGAGCATTTTTACTACATAATGATACTCAACTGCACTTTGTGAATGGGGCACAAGTTTGTTTCCAGTCCCTCAGATGGGAACATTTGGACTATCCAATATACACTGTTCTTTTACAGATGAAAATAAGCATCCAAGAAACATATTCTTTGTTTTGAATCCTCTGCTTTCTGAGATCTTGACCACATTCTGTAATAATGTTCTGCATCTGTGTTTATATGAAAGCATTGTTTTATATACCTCTTCATTTAAGAAAACCATTGCACCACAATGTCTTCATTTATTTATTGTATTAAGTTTGTCTGTGCAATTCTGCCTTTTATGTCCTCCTAGCTTCATCTTTCATGTGTTATTTTACTTCTGAGGTAGGAGACTTCCTTCACTTCATCTTTTTCTTGTTTCTCAATGTTGATGTTAACTTTGTTGCTAATCTCTTTCCTGCCATTTCTCATTACTTTCATTTATTTTCAGTTTCGTCTCATTCCATAGCATTTGCTCATTAGACTGCTCATTCCATTCAACAGTTCCTATAATTATTGTTAGCAAATCTTATAATTTGTATCCTTTAATCCTAAGTTTTAATCCCACTCCTGAAACTTTCTTTTTTTCTGTCATTGCTTCTGTGATGAATAGGCTGAACTGTAGGAGCAAAGGACTACACCTGATTTGAGCACTTCATTCTTGGTCATCCATTCTTACTTTTACCTCTTTATTCTTGTACATTTTGTTTATTACCCATCTTTCCCTTTATGTTCCACCTATTTTCCTGATATTCCTCATGTCTCAGTTTTTCTTAAATCTTGCTTCCAGTGTCAAGTACAGTGCCAGAACTGATTCTCTTGTGCCTTTACCTTCCCTAGAGCCAACGATCATCTATTAGATGCTCAGCTTGGTTTTGCATCCTTCTGTATATTGTTCTTGTCAGCAACTTGAGAGCTTGAGGTGTTAAGCTGGTTGTGCAATAGTTCACTCATTCATCTGCCTTTTCTGTCTTAAGGATTGTGTGGATGATATTTTTATGAGAATTTTAAGATATTTTTAAAACTTAAAAAAATATATAAATTATTTTAATTGTATTGCAATAACACATTTCTTGACAATTGGTTATTAGTTTCTGTTGCTAAACAACCATCTTCAGGTCTGGAATTGTAGTAAGAAACAGAAAATTGTCTTCAGGTTAAAATGACTTTCATAACTTTCAAGAACATAAATCATTTCAAAGTAATGACTGTTAAGTAGCAAAACTGTACCATTCATACCAGAGACTGTCTCTCCATACACTATATGCCAGAATGTCATAGATAATGTATCTTGGAACTGTGTAGATAAATGGAAAATACCTGTCAAGTCAGTGTGAATAATTATAAACTTTTACAACACATGTTATTTAAATAGGTGTTGGAATGCAAATAGACTCACTGAAAACATGATACACTCCCTAATGAGCCAAGTTTTCAATACACTGGTGGTTGTACCAAGAAAGTTACAGAGTACAGTTCTGAACCTATAGAGGCAAACAAAATTTTTTCTTTTGTTAAAGGTAAGTCACTAGTCCAGCTTATAATGTAAATAAATTTTAAAGCAGAAGAACTGAATAATTTAAAATATAAGAAAAAAATACCATGCTTATTAAGAAATGCACACGAGTACAAAGTTGACATATTCTCATTACGAATTGCAACTCATCAATGATAAAAATATAAAATATAAAAAAATGTAAAAGTTGGTCAAAGCATGTTTGTCACTATATGAATCCGTCAGATCACTGACCACTCTGTGTGCTTGCGAGTGCCAACTACAAATAGTCAGCAAAAAATTAACAGCGGCCGGAAGCTGTGTGTGAACTCTGGTCCATCAGTACTCCTGTAGCCTGCATCAAGTTTGGATGTCCCTCTCGGCTGATGATGTGATTTTAGTTGGCTGAGTGCTGGGTCCTGAGCTTTACTGAGAGCAAACCCAGTGTCTGTGTTGAACAGCCTGTCAGCAACTCATATTTCAGTAGCCTCCTTCAGAGTACAGTTCCAAAACAATGAGATCTGTTTTAGCACTTCCATTACTTCATACTTAATGGAGTCCCCTGTACTCATACAGCATTCTGCAACTGCAGATTTTGTTGGTTGCTTGTCCATCCATCACTGCGTGTGGCCGTCAGTGGAGGAAGGGGTGGAGGGAGTTAAAGATTAAAAAGGAGGCTGCATTAGCAAAGACTTTCATTCTACTAGTATCACCTGAAATGATGGAAAAGTACACTGTAGAATATTGTGTTACAAAAATGGCTGCGCCTGGCTGGACACCTTACAACATTACAAACAGATGGCACTCTAGATTGCTGTTTATGCAGGCATAGAGTCCCCAGTATGAGTGGTGTGTTTTTGCCACTTAACACTCATTATTTTGAAATAATTTATGTTATTGAAGACTGTAAAACTGATTTTAACCTTAAGTCAATTTTCTGTTTCTTGTTATTTTTAAGATACAAAGATGGTTGTTTAAAACTGGAGCTAGTAATCAGTTTAAAGTAATGTGTTATTGCAATCAAGATAATGAAATGAGTTTATAAAAACATGATTTTTTAAGTTTCAGAAATACATCTGAGCTCTTATCTCCTTCACCTGATGATGTCAGGTTCTTACTAACTCATGGTGTTTCTCCAGACTCAGAGATTTTATGAATCAACTTAAATAGGCAGTTGGTTGACACTTCCACTAATGATTTTAGAAATTTCAAAAGAATGTTATCTATGCCTTATTTGATCCCAAGTCTTCCAGAGCTCTCCTAAACGCTAACACTAATACTGGATCTCATATGTCTTCCATACTAAGCCCATTTCTTCATCAGACACTTAATATTAACTTCTTTGCTTTTCATTTCACAATACATTGGTATGACTTTTCAATATACTGTATCAGTCCTTCAAAACACCACTTCTTGTACAACTGCTTCACTTGTGCCCTGCATTTTCTGTTCATTTCATTTGTAAATGACTTATATTGCTGTACTCATGGTTTTTCGGGAACACTTTTGTATTTACTTTTTTTCAATGATTACTTGCCTAGTTCTTCTGTTATCCAAGATTTCTTTGCAGTTACCTTCCTTGTATCTATATTTGTCTGTCCAGATTCTGTGTTTGTCTTTTTTAGAAATGTCATTTGCTCTTCAATTGAACTACCTATTGTGGTATTGATTATCACCATATCTACAGCCTTAGAGATCTTCAAATGCACCTTATCATTTCTCAGTATTTCAGTGTCTCAATTTTGTGCACATTGATCCTTATGGATGATTCTTTTAAATTTCAGTATGACTTCATCATAACTAAATTGTGATCTGAGACTTCATCATAACTAAATTGTGATCTTAGACTATCTGCTCCTGCGTATACCTTACCCCCCAGTGTCTGATTACAGATCCTCCATTTGACCATAATGTAATCCATCTAGGATGTTTCCATGTCTGCAAGTCTTTCCCAGGTATACTTCCTTCTCTTGTAATTTTTCAACAGCATATTTGCAAATAGTAGCTGCAATTCACTGCAGAACTCAGTGGTCTTTCTCTTCCCCCTTTTGTACTACAGAGCCCATATTCTCCCATAACTCTGCCTTCTATTCCTTCCCCTACTATGGTGCTCAAGTCACCCATGATCAATTGATTTTCATCTCCCTTTACATACTAAATTTCATCAACCTGAAATCCCTCCCCCCCTCCTCACTCTCTCTCTCTCTCTCTCTCTCTCTCTCTATCTATCTATCTATCTATCTATGTATATATCTGTTCATCTTCTGCTTGTGATGTCTGGACATTATTATGTGTTATGTCCACAATTCACCTTTTTGATGGTTGTAACTCTGCTGGAGACACTTAATGCAGTGTCTGAATGTCTGTGGAGGAATGGCAGCCCGTTATCCGCCAAAAGCCAAAACCAGAGAAAGTAGCGATGTTGGATGTTCGGGTCTTGAGCAAGGTCGACGTTCTAACTCATTCCAAAGGTGTTGCATTGAGCTCTGGACATGCTAGTCCATTTCAGGAGCATTATTGTCCACAAACTACTGCCTCACAGATGCTGTATTATGATAGGATGCATTATCATGCCGATACAATCAGTCATGATCGCTGAACTTTTCCTCTACTGTACACAGTAAACAGTGCTGGCATTTCCCTAAGTGCAATAATGGGACATCATCTTAATCATGAGAAACACCGCCATACTGTAACAGCACCTCCCCCATGCTTCATGTTTGGTACTGTACATGATGGTAGGTAGAATTCTTGAGACACTCACCAAACCCAAACCCTTCCATCAGATTGCCACTCATCTGCAGTCATCTGCTGTCCAGTGGCATTGCCCTAGTGCTCTTTACACCACCTCAAGCATCGCTTAACATTGGCTTTAGAAATGTGTGGCATATGAGGGAGGGGCTGCTTGACCATTGTACCTCATTCTTTTCACCTCCCTGTGCACTGTCATTGTGCTTGCTGAACAGTGGGTAGCACTTTGGAACTCATGAGTGATCCCTTTCACTTGTTTCATGCAATTTTCACAAACGCATTTCACAATGCTGAGTGGTGCCTGTCTGCCAGTAAATGAGGCCTACCTGGTCACGGTTTAGCTGAGGTTGTTCCTTCACATTTCCATGTCATAATCAAACCACTAAGAGAGAACTTGGGCCACTTTAGAGTAGAGAAAATGTGCCTGACGGTTTTGTTACTCAGGTGACACCAGTGATTAGTTCATGTCTGAAGTCACTGAGCCCTCTTGAGAAACCCATTCTGCTGTTATTGCTTCTCTGCTGACAATACAGTACTTCCCACATCAGTTTATACTAGTGGGTCTGCCTCTTGTGACATCTAGTGGTCAATTCTGCATTACATAGGAGTGTCTGGATAGACGGAGCCTTTATGTTTCTCTTTTTCAGATTTTCTAGCTCCCCTACCACATTCACATTTCTTACATTCCACACTTCTACTCATAGAATGTACTTCATTGAGTCATAGTGACACTTTTCAATTACAAGCTACATATCCTGTGGATACACCTTGCATGTCTTTAATGCAGTGACATCTATCGCCTTTTGTATCCTCATACTGCTGGTCATTACTCATTTTTCTGCCTTTTATGGGCAGAGTAAGATGGTGCTCCAAAATGCTGTTCAATCCTGTGTCATCTTTGACATGGCTATTGGCAGGATGAGGGTGATTCCTAATATTTGAAGCCTTTGAAACCATTATTGAAATTTTTTGCTCAAAATTTAAGCAGTAGCTGGGATCAAACCTGGGGCCAAGGACATTTTTTTTTATTACTACTTACAAGGGAACCTCCCCATCGCACCCCCCTCAGATTTAGTTATAAGTTGGCACAGTGGATAGGCCTTGAAAAACTGAACACAGATAAATCGAGAAAACAGGAAGAAGTTGTGTGGAACCATGAAAAAAATTAGTAAAATATACAAACTGAGTAGTCCATGTGCAAGATAATCAAGGAGAACGTGAGCTCAGGAGTGCCGTGGTCCCGTGGTTAGCATGAGTAGCTACCGACTGAGAGATCTTGGGATCAAGTCTTCCCTCGACTAAAAATTTTACTTTCTTTATTTTCGCAAAGTTATGATCTGTCCGTTCGTTCATTGACGTCTCTGTTCACTGCAATAAGTTTGTGTCTGTGTTTTGCGACCGCACCGCAAAACCGCGTGATTAGTAGACGAAAGCATGTGGCTCTCCAATGGGAACCGAAAACATTTGATCGATTCCTCCACGGGAAAACACGTCTGATATATTCTATATGACACTGGTGACGGCATGTGCGTCACATGACAGGAATATATTGTCGACCCACCTAACTTGTACACTTGGCAAATGGGTAAAAAAATTCTTCTGCCTTGCCCGATTTAGGTTTTCTTGTGGATTTGATAATCACTCCAAAAAAAGTGATGAAAACATAAGAGTTTGTCACATAAACTGAAAATAAAAAATTAAACTTTTCACTCGAGGAAAGACTTGAACCTAGGACCTCTCGTTCCGTAGCTGCTCTCGCTAACCACGGGACCAGGGCGCTGCTTGACTCCCAGTGCCTTGATGTTGCATATTTTAGCATGGACTACTCAGTTTGTATATTTTATTAATTTTTTTCATAGTTCCACATAACTTCTTCTTGTTTTCTCGATTGATCTGTGTTCAGTTTTTCGAGGCCTATCCACTGTGCCAACTTATAACTAAACCTGATGGGGGTGTGATGGGGAGGTTCCCTTGTTAGACCACTGTGGTTATAGAAGTATACATTGAAATAAAAGGAATTAAGATGTAAATACTGTTCTTGACACTGATTTAAAATATTTCTGTAATGTCGGTTGAATACTTTTTCCTTTTTACAACAACAGTGGAAGCACACTGAACAAAAATTAAGTTGCTGCCCCTTCTCCACCCTCTTCCCCCTGCCCCCCCCCCCCTCCCCTCCCGCAAAAAAAATCAGACACCAATTTCATGTCATTCCATGTTGATAATGTCCTTCATTTAATGATGAAGATGATCAAAAATATTCTTCAGGTATGCTCGTATCCACCTGAAACCACTCATGATAATTAGACTCCATAAGATTATCAAATTGTGGGTACATTGACCACCACATTTCATTCACTGTTCCAAATGTTGCAGAAATTTTCAGTAGGATTAAGATCAGATATTTTAATCAGCCAGTCAAGGTGCAATAAGTGTGCCTAAGGGTTTGTCAAACCAGGAGCATACACTTGCAGCCCCGTGAAGATGGCTTTTGTCATCTTAGAAGATGGGAGTGTCCACAGCATGAAAGTGTAAAAGAATGCTTGGTCACCGAGAATATTGAAAGAAACATCCTGGTTCATATTAATAATAATAATAATGAGTAAGTGCAAATCATAGTACAAAAAACAACCCCTAAGATATAACAGGAACATACCTGGTCTGAACCAACCAACCATCCACACACACACACACACACACACACACACACACACATACTGCAGTTTAAATGTACCATTGGGCAATCAGTGTACATGATGCTTTGGATCATTTGGAAAGAGACAAAACTGAACCCGTCAGTCCACAGTACATGCCTTCAGTCAGCTACTGCCCAAGCTGTGTATTTCTTGGCCCACTGAAGATGTGCTACTTTACAATGAGGTCACAAAAGTCATGGAATAGTGATAAGCACACATACAGATGATGCTAGTATCATGTACACAAGGTGCAAAATGGCAGTGCATTTGCAGAACTGTCATTTGTACTGAGATGATTCATGTGAATAGATTTCTGAAGTGGTTATGGCTGCAAGACAGGAATAAACAGACTTCGAACACAGGACAATAGTTAGATCTAGGCACAAGGGTTATTACACTTTGAAAATCATTAGAGAATTCAATATTCCAAGATCTGAAGTGTCAAGAGTGCACTGAGAATACCAAATTGCAGGCATTACTTCTCACCATAGACAGTGCAGTGACTGATGGCCTTAAGTTACCAGGCAAGTGCAGTGCGGTTATGTAGAGTTATCAGAGTAACAGACAAGCAATATTAAATGAAATAACTGCAGAAATTGATGTGGAACATACAACAATGAATGTATCCATTAGGACAGTATGGCGAAATCAATTGTTAAGGGCTATGGCAGCAGACGACCGACACAAGTGCCTTTGCTAACAGCAAGACGTTACTTGCCACAGCTCTGCTGGGCTTGTGACCATGTCGGTTGGACCCTATATGACTGTAAAACCATACCCTGGTCAGATGAGTACTGATTTCAGTTGGTAAGAGATGATGGTAGAGTTCGAGTGTGGCACAGACTGCATGAAGTCATGGACCCAAGTTGTCAACAAAGCACTGTGCAAGCTGGTGGTGTCTCCGTAATGGTGTGTGCTGTGTTCACATGGAATGTACTGTGTTCTCTGGTACAACTGAACCAATTATTGACTGGAAATGGTCATGTTTGGCTGCTTGGAGATCATTTGCAGCCATTCACAGGCTTCATGTTTCTAAACAATAATGGAATTTTTATGGATTACAATGTGCTATGTCACTGGGTAACCAGTGTTTGACAACTGATTTTAAGAACATTCTGGACAGTTCAAGCAAATGATTTGGCTGCCCTGACTGCCCGACATGAGTCCTATCGAACATTTATGGGACATAATTTAGGGGTCAGTTCATGCACAAAATCTTACACTGGCAACACTTTCACAATTATGGATGGCTATAGAGGCAGCATGGCTCAGTATTTCTGCAGGGGACTTCCAACAACTTGTTGAGTCCATGCTACATTGAGGTGTTGCAGTATGCTGGGCAAAAGAAGATCCAGCATGATATTTGGAGGTATCCCATGACTTTTATCACCTCAGTGCATGTGCCACTGTGAGAAATGGTCTTTTGAGAGATAATCAGCTCCAAATGTCAGTTGCATGCATTTCCCTTTGCAGCATTCACTCGAAAGTAGGAATTTCAGTAGGTTTCAAAACCAGTGTTGCTGACAAGGTTTGACTTTCACTTGTCTCATGTCAGTTAGGATCCTTTTACAACCATCACCATGTTACATGACTACAAATGTTAAACTAATTCTTGTAGACAAGTTAGACAGTCAATATTAACTTACTAACAAATGGAAGAAGTCATTATGCATAACTATAAATATTTTTTTTAATTATTTGCTTTTAAGTTTAATTACTTCATTAAATTTTGCTGTCTCAGTGTGTGTTTTTTTTTTTTTTACATAATCAAGCAAAACAGTTACTTATCTCATTCTGATAGCCATACCTGTAAGCATATCTGTTGAGACATTGTTTCACTTTATACTTGTTATACTGTAACAGTTCCAGGATGCTTAACTCAGTTTCGAAATTTTTGATTACTTTAAGGTCTGCTTTCTTCTAGAATGCCGCACAGGAGAAGTACGTGTAACTCAGGGATACAATCTTCCAGCACGATTTATCATCCATACTGTTGGTCCAAAATACAATGTTAAATATCAGACTGCAGCAGAAAATACATTGCATAGTTGTTATCGGTAAGTATGAATTGCCAGAAATGGTTATTCATTACATGAATTATGTCTTCTGTACTAAAGCACCTAATGTAGTTCCAGTTAAATACAATGGAAAGCTATAAATATGTGTTTCAAAATAGTACTTTGCCGCAGTGAGGGAATGTTAGGAGTGGTAAATGCTGTTGGTGAGAGGAGGATTCATGGGTTGGGTGGCACTTAAAAAATATTCCAGCCATGAAATAAGATATAAAACTGTGTGAATATTGCAATTAATTTTACTCCATTAAAAAATCTTTATCTACTCCTGCCTAATAACATGTAATAATTCAAAAATCACTTTTTATAATACCATTCCTAAGGTAAGAGTGGTGAACTAGACCCAGCTGGAAAGCTTTAGTTGTAATATAGGCATGCTTGTCGTTTTTAACTTTTGCCCACATTATTATTGATCAATTCCAGGTGATTCTCTAGATATGTTCCAGATATATATCTTATTTATTTTTTGAGCTGCAGACAGGTACAATGAAAAAGACTGTTAAAGTAATTAAGCTTTCACCCAGGCACACACACACACACACACACACACACACACACACACACACACACACACACACATGTCCACTGTCTTTGGGTCCTAGGGCCCCGACTGCCAATAAAAATGCAGTTGGGACTCAGTGTCTGGCTACAGTGGCAATTTGTATGCAAGAGTTTTGCTCGTATGAATGTGTATATTTTCTGTTATGGAAGAAGGACGTTGTCCAAAAGCTTAATTATTTTAGCAGTCTTTTTCATTGTGCCTTCTGTGACTCAATGCCTCCTCTATATGGTGAGAAACAATTTATCCTTTGCATACTGTTGTTATTCCATCTTAAACTTTCCATTGTTTTATTTATTTACTATCCCATTAACACCTTTCAAGCTTCATAAAGCTTTGTCCACAGTTACATAGCTGTGATATGCTTCACCTGTTTAAATGCATTTTGTATTGGTCCACACATGATTTTATAATGACATATTTATACAGGCAAAGCCGCTTTCCAATTAAACAATTGGCACATAAGCTAGATTTAATTGTACTGTTCATAATGGCTATGCATTCCCTCTTACGGATAATAACAAGGACAGAAACTGAATGTTTACAATTAAATTGATAGATTACCTACATTCATACTTGCAAATTCATCAACAGTGTAGAAAGCTTTTCCTTTCAATCAGGATTCTATTGCTTGGATTTTGTTAGCATACATTGGAAAATCCAGGATGGAATGTAGTGGAGTTGCAGATAAACACAGCAAAAAGAGTCACAAAATGAGCTTTTGGTCAACAATGCCTTTGTCAAAAATAGACAACACAAGTGTGCATGCACGCACACGCGTGCGCCCACACACACACACACACACACACACACACACACACACACACACACACACACACACACACACACACACACACACACGTGACCACAGTCTATGACAGCTGAAGCCAGACCACGAGCAGCACCATATGATGGGAGAGGCAACTGGGTGGAGGCAAGGAGGGGGCTGGGGTGGGTAGGGGGAGGGATACCAGGAGAACACAGCACTGTGCTGAATTCTATGTGGGCATGACACACAACAAACTGTCTGTCCACATGAATAGCCACTGATAAATTGTGGCCAATTGGACCACCCTGTTGTTGTGCACACCGCCCAACACGACATTCTTCATTTCAGTGACTGCTCACAACCTGTGTCATGTGGATCCTTCCCACTAACGCTAGCTTTTCTGAATTGTGCAGGTGGGAACTCTCCCTGCAATATATCCATTCTTTTTCCTTCTCTCTTTTTTCCACTACCCCACCCTCCTCCCCCCACCCCTCTCTCTTCCACCCTCCGTCTACCCTCTCAACTGCAAACTGCACCTAACTGCTCCGTCCTCTCTCCACCACAGCCCTGCATACTCCCACTAGCAGCGCTTTACCATCCCCAACCTTTACCCTGATATCGCTCCCCCCCTCCCCGCCCCCGACTCCCCCTTACCCCACCCAGTTGCCTCCCACATCATGCGCTGCTGATCATAGTCTGGCTTCAGTTGCTAGAGACTGCAGTCATATGTGTGTCAGGTGCGTTTGCATGCACATGCGTGTGTGTGTGTGTGTGTGTGTGTGTGTGTGTGTATTTTTGACATTCTTTTTGTTGTGCCTATCTGCAACTCAGCATCTCTGCTATATGAAGAGTAGCAACTACCCTTTTCATAATATTGTTATATTTAGTTATACTATTCATAATTGCTATGTCCTCCCTCTTAAGAACAACAGGGACAGAAGTTGATTGTTTGTGATTAAATTAATAGATTACTTACATTCATATTTGCAAATTCGTCAAGAGTGTGGAAAGATTTTCCTTTCAGCCAGGATTGTATTGCCTTTCTGATCTCACTAAATTTCAACTGTCTCATTTCACTTGGTAATTTTTTAGTAAAAGATTTTCCTTTGTGCAGAAAGGCTTATCATATTACAGCTATAACAAAGTCAATCTGCTGTTTGTAAGCCACTTCTGTGTTGACAAAATAACAAAATATATCAATTTGTATAACTGTTCTCTCCTTTTAATCCCCAGTTAACATTCTATAGAGTAACAGAAATGAGGGCATGAGGAAACTTTTTCAAATATCATACTACTTATATGGTGAACATAGTGACACTCATTGCTAAAGGTTTTGTAAATGGTCTGTTAAATTACCGAAAGTGTCTTAAATTGTAGCCTCTCACACAAATGAACTTTTATGTATTATTTTCCATTTATTTGATGTTATCATTCACCATTTCTATAGCATATAACCATTATGCTTGTTTCATGGTGGTTGTTATTAGTTCAGAATGGAGTTACATACTCTGACATAAAAGTATTCAACAAGCTCTTGTCTAATAGAAATCACTGTTAAACCCTATCAATTCAATTGACAGTTAAAAACATATCTCATTGACTACCCTTCCAATATATTATTTGTTCAAATACAAGTATTGAAAATTTTATCTTCCTGCTAACAACAATATAAGAAATGGGTAGATTGGTGTTCACCATAAAGATGACTCACTGAGTTGCAGACAGGCTTTATGGCTGACTGTAACTCAACATGTCACCTTCATGGTGAGTAGCAATCTGTCTTCTTCCTGAGATTGTTGATATTTCAATCTGGAGTTCCATTGTTTTATGTTCCTGCTAGCTCGTGGTGAGAAGATATGGATTCCAGTTATTTCAACTGGTTCTGAGAGAAGTACTGTCATTTTATCTCTGTCAGTATGTATAAACATGCAAAACCTGCTCTCTGCTAGTTCAGCCAAGCTACCCTTCCCAGCCCTACTCTGTTGCACTACAATAAACCTAAAACTCAATGATGTATTAAGTTTGTAAAATCTCTTAAATATACTAACTTCAGACACTAGAGTAACAGACACTTGTTCCACTAGAATAGCTTATACTATAATCAACAAAGATGTCGTAGATGAAGTAAGTTACAGTAGCTTAAATTTTTATTATTCTGATCACTTTTGTCATTTAATATAAAAAAAATTCAGCTGTGCCAAAAAAAAACTATTCTGCAGAAAGGAATCTGAATAGATCAAATATTAATAACTTCAAATACAAAATAGCAGAGGATTCTGTGCACCACGTGAAAGGGTTTGACATCAAATTGAATGAGTTCTATTCAAACCTAGTGAGACATTTACAACTATTGCTGTTCTGTCAGTAACCCAGAAGGTAATTTGCCCAAAAGGAAGTCATCATATACTGCAACTCAACCAAATCTGATCAGGCTCAGGCAGAGTATATACTGATCTTTCAAAATTGAAATTGATTACCTAAGGAAGCAAGTTAACAGCAAAACAATAGAGCTGTCTAATAATATAAATAAATCATCCTAGGACCTAACTGACAAATACCATAAAGCTCCCAAGAAGATAAATACAGAACCAGTCAGCATAAGACGTGATGGTAACACCGTGAAAGACTCAAATATTGCACGTAACATTTTCCATAACTCTTTCACTTCTGATGACCACCCAACCCATATTATAGATGTACATGTTGAGACCCTTACCTCACTCAGTGTATTGTTTCGGAATTTATGAAAATAAATGAACAGGAAGTATGCAAGGTAATACAAATGTTAAAGGGAAAATTTTCATCTCGGTGGGATAGCACAACTAGTGCAATTACTAAGATAAGCTTAAAAGTAATCTCCAGACCTTTTATCTATCTGATTAGTTATAACAATGGACAAAACATGCATCCAACAGTTCTAAAAATTGGTGTTGTGAAATCTGCTTATAAAAACAGAAATAAGGAAGATTTCTCCAACTATAGACCAACAGCATTAATTCCCACATTTAGTAGGGTATTCCAAAATGTCCTATCCCATCTAAGTACCTTCTTCACAAACCACAAACTGCAAATACACAGTTCTGCCATGAAGTATATTGTCTGTTGGACAAGCGGATGCCAACTACAGGCATCTTTTTAGACATGACAAAAGCTTTTGACACAGTAAAACGTAGGTTAGTTCTAAAAAAAAACGAAGTCTTATTGTATCAGAGGGTCATCCAGGCATCTTGTAGCCATTTGCCTGTTGAATCATAATCTATGCACTACAAAGATGTATGAATTAGTTGTTAAAATGATAAACTTTTGTTTCACCAGTGAAACAATCATACAAGGTTTACCTCCCTTTCTCTTCCTCACATACTGTATTTTAACAACATTGCACATCCCATTAACTCCCATATAATAAGCTATGTGGATGACTCCTCAATCATATTCTGTCATAGAGAATGTAAAGGACTAGAATCCTTTACTACTAGTGGTGTAACAGAAGTGACGAAAAACTTCAGTGATCGACGCATCAAGGTGAATGTCACCAAATCTCAATTAGTGGCATTTAAATAATGGACAGTTCTCACCATACCAATGTAGATTATGTATTTAATACCTTGGGAAACAGAAAATGACAGCTGCA
This sequence comes from Schistocerca serialis cubense, assembly GCF_023864345.2. Lineage (NCBI taxonomy): Eukaryota > Metazoa > Arthropoda > Insecta > Orthoptera > Acrididae > Schistocerca > Schistocerca serialis. Next base: position 552,527,727 of record NC_064642.1, on the reverse strand, counting down.
AATCTCTGGGCATGTATGTTCATGAGAATTTGCAATGGACAAACCTCATTACTTTTGTATGTGAAAATTCATTAGTGGCTCATATCTCCATAGCCAGATCACTAAGATAGCTTCTAGCCAAACATTAAAAATATTTTACTATAGAATGATTTAATTTACCCCTTTCTACATTATGGGATTGAATGACAAGGGTGTGCAACTGACATCCACTTAAAAATAATATTGGTGTTATTGAAAAGACCAATAAGACCTATGCATGGGATAAGTCATGATGGAGAATCAGATTGTGACATGTTTGTGCAGCATAAATACCTAACAATATATTCTTTATGCATATTTCAATTAGTCACCTTTTTTTATGAAACAACTATGTTTTCTAGTGCAGTGATGTACATGATCACAATTCCAGAACAAAATTTAATGTAACTACGTACTTCCAAAAAAGACCAACATTAAAATTAATGTATTAAAGCCTATACATCAATGGTTTGATTTGGTTTAACTAACCACCAAACTCTTGAATAATGTGTAAAGGGCACGATTTTAATGCAGAATCTTTTCTGACAGAAAAATGTTTACATTCATTCAATTAATTTTAAGACACTGCTTATGATTTGAACCAGTATTGTATCAGCTGTAAAGCAATAAATGTTCAATAAAAATAAGATAATACAGTTGTAGTATGTAACATATTTTCTAAGTGTAATTATTATCACATTTTCATTATCATCATATTATTATTTCTAATTTTTGCGAAAGCTATAATTGTGATGGCTTCAAGCAAATAAAATTTAAATAAGTAAATAAATACTCAGCACCATCATGCAACCCCCACCTGCCTTCATTCCCCGTCCCCTCTCTCCAACACCCACAACCTTCAGTTTTAACAGTGCAAAGCTTGTCATCTCTATGTATATGCTGTTTATAACACAGTTAAGTGATTACTCATCAGTTCAACAAAATCTACTTCAGGAGGAAGACTACTGTGAGAAGATAAACATTTGTCATATGTCTTACTCAGTTGATGCAGTTCTCTGCCCAGTCCATTACTGCTTCTTGGTGTTCTGTGCAGTATGTTTGTGCAAAGTCACATGCCATATAACAGAACTCTGTATCTGGTGGTGCAGGTGACCTTTTGCAGAATTCCTAGCCAACCATGCAGCTATAACTTGGTTATGGCTACTTTGTAATTGTGGGGCTTTCTTCTTCTTAGTGTCTGTTGCTGTTACCTAATCATAGTTGGAGTGTGCTGTACATGTTCTAGTTCTATCTTAGGCTTCTCTTCCTTCAGTTTCTTAGATAACTTGACATTTCAGTTTTCCTGCATGTAAATGAAGTTATCATGAAAGGTATTCTTTCTGTTAATCTTTCTGTTGACAACCATTTACCAGTCCCTCTACTCATAAGTGCGTGTCCTTACCCTTAGTGGTTCTTTCCTTCCTCCAGTTACATACAGAGTTTCTTAATTTTCTCTTCCTACTTCTGTGTCAATCTAGTTCTGTGATATATTTTACAAATGTGAGTTCTCTTGTCTTTTTACTATCCATTATAGTCATCACTGGTGATATAATATTCTATAAGAAAACTGCAAGGACAATAATTAGTTGACTGGGCCAGCTGAACAATGTATTGGTGTACTAGAACTACTGTTGACATTGTCAGAAAATTAGTGTGTTCTGATTTTTTGTAATTCTGTGTGCCACAATTTTCATAAAAAGTCATGCAGTTTTGATAAGCTAATAACCACCTTACATGATTATTGTTTCTTTTTCAGAAATATTTTACAAAAGGCTTGTGAGCTGAATATTTCTTCACTTGCTCTATGTGTAGTGAACTCTGTTAGAAGAAACTACCCACCTGATGAAGGAGCTCATATAGCAATACGTAAGTCTTTTAAAAATATGAAACACATTATTTTACTTTTTTGTTCTGATAATTACATCTTCAAATGCATATTCTGTAAATACCACAACAAAGTACACCCTTCAGTGTTCTCAAACCTGTTAAAAACATATGTAGGACCATACATCTAATACATTAACTATTATTAGACTACCTTCTTTTTCACTACAGGTTGGTCTGTCTAATCCCAGGATCTTGGAGACCTGCCCTTCTTTTTATGTTTCCTCAACACACTCTTCTGACCTCACCAGTGAAGGAACTATTAGTTTCAAAAGCTTGGTGGTCTCTCTCTCTCTCTCTCTCTCTCTCTCTCTCTCTCTCTCTCTGTGTGTGTGTGTGTGTGTGTGTGTGTGTGTGTGTGTGTGTGTGTGTTGGAAGTGCTTCACATTTCATCTCCTGTAGATAAATACTGATCAGCAATACATTAACTATCAGTAATGATTAACATAACTGTCATGTATGCACCTTGAATAATACCCTTCTAAAGTGGGCATTTATGATTATGTGCAATAGAAAATGTTCTAGAAAAAAAGAATGCTTTTCTAATAGCACTTCCAAATTGCTGTTTATACAGTATAATAATTTGTAATTCCCTACATGCAAAATGAAATTAAAGGTTCTTTTGAATAATCATTTGGAAACCTATAATACTAGATATATTCTGGTCAAAAGAAATATTGGGCATTTGCAACTGCTGACTCGAGAGATTCCAACAGTTTGCAGAACACATACCTGATACATTAAACCTTCAGTTTGTATTTTAATGTGTATGACATCTTTTTTTTTTTCACCTAATGTCCCCTGCTCAAGACACTTCCATGTACTTTGCTGTCTCTGACAGAATTAAAGTGTCATCAACAACCCAGAAAGTTTTTATTTGTCCTCTCTTACATGTTCCAAATTTCTCCTTGCATTCCTTCACAGCTTGCTCAATGTACAAATTGAATTACAGTGGGGATAGGCTACAACACTGTTTCACGCTCTTCTCATCCACTGCTTCTCTTGTGTGCCCTTTGACTCTTATCTGACTTCTATGCAAGTTGTAAATAACATTCGCTCCCTGTACTTTACCCATGCTACCTTCAGAAATTTAAAGAATGTATTCCAGTCAAACTTGTCTAAAGCTTTCACTAAATCTCTAAATGCTATATATAAATGTAGGTTTGCCTTTCTTTAACCTATCTGCTAAGGTAAGTCTTAGGGTCAGTACTGCCTGGTTTGTTCCAATATTTTCTCTGAAATCTTCTCTGTAATCTTCCCCGAGGTCAGCTTCTGCCAGACAGAAAACCTGTGAATAATTTGTGTTAGTATTATGCAACCCTGACTTATTAAACTGATAGTTCATTAATATTCACAACTGTCAGTACCTCCTTTCTTTGGAGCTTAAATTATTACATTATTCTTGAAGTCCGAGGGTATTTTCCTGTCTCATATATCTTGCACAGCATGTTAGCCTCCCCCCCCCCCCCACACACACACACTCACACTCACTGGAAGCGAGCCTGACGACTGTGCATCAGGAGGTGGCCTGATGATGATACCTGTTACTGAAACATGTAGCCAGTAGGCAAAAAAAAAAAAAAAAAAAAAAAAAAAAAAAATGCAACTACCGGGTAAAGCAAATATTTTTTTTCTTTTTGTAACTTGTTTTGGATTGCTTTTCATCTCCTCCCACCCCTCCCCTTCATCATATGTTTCAGTTGAATATGTCATTGCAGATACTCTAAAGAACAGTAATATGGAGGTCAGCCAGAAAGTATGTTCTAGAAACATAAAAAAGAAAAAACACTCATAGCAGTAACAATGAAATTTATTGTACACTTCATCTGACATACTGTATTTTCCATACTATAAGATGCACTTTTTTGTTCAAAAAATTGTCTTCAAACTGAGGTGCATCTTATACTCGAAATTAATATAAAAATGTCCAGTGTTTGATTTAAAGTCCCTGCCAGTCTTAAAAATGGCTGCAGGAAACCTTTCTCTATCTGGTAATATTGGATTCAACTGGCAGCAGCAGTGGACCAATGTGATAAACATGAGTGTGTGGATTTACAAGCTTGCTAGTACCTAACACTGATTCCCTCCCGCCCCACCATCACAAACCCAGAACACATATGATGCATTAGTGCAGTATGTGGTGCCAGTGAACTAGAATTGAAAGTGATATGTGTTAATGGTAACAGTAAATTTTTTTGTTAGTAGCTAGTTTCATAAAGGAAGAAAATATGATGTGGGCTATAAATTGAAACTAATAACATACACAGAAATATACAGAAACAGAACAGCTGGGCAGCATTTCAGCCTTCCACAAGCAGAAAAAATTATTTGCAATTGGTGGGCTAGTAAAGAAGAACTGAAAAAAATGAGGAAGACTAAATGTGCAAATAGAGTACTGAATACAAAATGGCCAAAACTAGAAGCTGACACACTGACATGGATTCGAGGACACCATCAATATGGCATTGGAATTAATACAAAGATGATTCAAATCTAATCTAGTGCTACAGTGGAACACATCAGACTTTAAGGGTGGAGTTGGTTGGTGCTGCAGGTTTATGTAATGTCATGGGCTTATCATTTGAATCAAAACCAAAATATCTCAGAAAGTACCATAAGAGTTCAAAGAGAAAATATTATCTTTCCATTACTTTAATATTCAGCATTGAAAGTAAACCAGTGTAGAATTAAGCAAACAGCAAATATGGATGAAACTCCTTTGACATTGGATGTGGTGAGTAACAAAACTGATGCCATGAAAGGTACTAAAACTGTATCTATAAAAACAAGTGGACATTAAAAAATGCATTACACTGCTGTCCTTTCGTGTTGTGCTGATGATACTAAACTTAATCCAGTGATCATTTTGAAGCACAAAACAATGTCAAAACCTTCTGAAATACCACCAGTTGGTTTTGTTCATGTACATCAGAATGGTTGGATGGATGAGGCTGTTATGAAATTATGGATTAACAGTGTGTGGGAGGGAAGGAAAGATGCTTTATTGAAGAAGAGTTTTCTTCTTGTACTAGATCAGTTTAGTAGTCATCTGAAAAATTCTGTGAAACAGAAATTGAGACATGGAAATGCAGAACTTGCTGTCATTCTGGGATAACTTACTTCTCAACTGCAACCTCTTGATGCCATGATAAATAAACCTTTTAAAATGTACGTGAGAGAGGAATGGAACAAGTGGATGATGGATGAAACCTGACATAAATTCAAGCTGAAGGGGGCTCTAAAATGACCTATAACCAAACAAGTGTGTCAGTGGATAAACCAGTCGTGGTCTAGAGTGAGAGAAGACATTATTGTTAAATCTTACAGAAAGTGCGGCATCACTAACACTCTCGATGCCAATGAAGACTATCTTATATGTGAAGAGGACAATGATGATAGTAAAGAGGAAGAGGAAGAAGAAGAAAGTTTAGATGACTATTTTAATGGATTTTAAAGGTCATTTCAGTTTTATAAACCAATTTCTTTTACTGTGGCTTTGCAGTCTGGTAGTGAAAATGTTACTTTTTATAAAAAAAAAGTCGTAAAAATTAAGAGGGGTCTCATAGTCAGTGGCATCTTATAGTCCACAAAATACGGTAACTGTACCACTGGGCAATGAAAATGATAGTGTTTGCTGACTCACTTACCATGCCAACACTGATAGAGAGAAAGGGAGGAGGAGGACAGGGGTGGGGTGGGAGAGGGCTGCAATTACAATTAGTTTCAAAGTATTAATGAGAGTGGGAAAATATTAGCATAGTGTAATATGTCCAAAAGTCTAAGAACAAACATGTAATATACCAATAATGCTTCTTGTTGAGTACTTTACACAGATATAAATTTTGTAGTAAATCTTGAGTCTTTAAATAAAGATTTCACCTGCTGTATGTGAAGATTCTGTGACCACATTATTGAAATTTTCCTCTAATTGGCTGGACGTGACAGTACCAGTGTCCTGTCAGTTTTTATGTCACTACTTTTAAGTCCAACTTTTGTTACATTCTTACCAACTTTTTGATGTATTAGAACATCATGATTCCAATACTCCTTCCAAAAAAATTAAAAGTGTGTATATATTTTGGCCTAGTCTTCTACAGTTACTTTTCTATGCATCATTGTGTCATATGCATAAAAATGTTTAACAAAAGATTCTCAGATGTTTCTTGCTGATATATTTTGTGGTGGATAGATAATTTATACTGGGAAACCCATTTTCTTCTGTAATCTGTCTACAGTCTACAAAGGCTTGGGCTTATTTGTCTTAATGATATCTAACAGTTCTTACTTTGTCTTTTCTTCTGTCACTGAGGTATTACTTTCCTCCAGCACAACAATGTATTTTAAATTTGGGAATCATGATTTGGAGCATTATTTTCTTGAACTATATGATATGGAATGTTGTCAAGTACAACAGTGCATCTCTATGGGTGGCTTGAGTACGACATTCTTGCACTCACTTAATGTAATTTGTACTGTTCATTTCATAAGTTTTTTTAACAGAGTGATGAGGCCCTTCCATTTGTCTTCTGGACAAGTTTCCCCTTCTCGGATTGTATAACTAGTAGTGATTCCTTTAGAGATGTGTCCTTTCTACTTACATAACAAAAAACAATTAGTAGACACTCTGTAGCACATAAGAACAATAGATACTTTTCTGAAATATAGACTGTACCCACCACTCATGGAAGAGCACACGATTTCTCCATTCCTTAGCACTTGACAGCTTGTGTGGCTAGTGTCAGTATTTCATGCCAACAAAGATATTTCAGTTGGGTGAAAAAATAAAATCAAAAATAAAAATAAAATCCGTCATGCAGGGAACACACAGAGATTCAGAAAAAAGTTAAAATCTCTGATAGCCACATTATGGCAAAAGGAATGGTAAGGAAAACATTATAATTGTTTCCAGAATGAATTTTTAACTTTTCAGCAGAATGTGCACTGATTTTAAACTTTCTGGCAGATTAAAACTTTGTCCCAGACTGGGACTTGAATGTGGAACCTTTACCTTTCACAAGCAAGTGCTATACAGGCTGAGCTATCCAGGAATGACTCATGGCCTGCCCTCACAGCTTTACTTCCACCAATTCATATTTTTTCTCTTACCTTCCAAACTTCAACCATTGTGTAGCTCATAGCAGTTGTAAATAACAAAACAAATACTGTAGTGAAACATAGCATAGTTTTTATTTTATATAGTTCCATAAATGTTACAGATTCAGAAATGAATGTTTGCTGTCATGTGTTGTCATTTAGAAAAGAAATCACCGTCTGAGTCTTACATATATCAATGATTATGGCCCTGACTGTCCTTATGGCTGTATCTCCCCTGCCGCCATTCTCCCACCCTCAATCTCCATCCTAACCTTCCTTCTCTTCAACCAACTGAACTAGAGTTCTCCAATTATCACTGTCTATGAGACATTTAACACTGACATTCTTATATGCTCATAAGGAGTCTTAGCACCTTAAAAAAGGAAACCACAGTTTTATGTAGATTTATGGACGTATCTAAAACACATTTATCTTTTGTTTACAAAAATTTCAGAGACAGTTTATTTCTGCTTTTGAAAAGTCTGTACCCTTGAATACAGTCTTTTCTTTTATTATGTTTTTCCTGAGGTCAAAAGGGAACCTTGTGTGTATTATTTCCAGGCAACCTTTGACATTACTTGCTTACTGTGGATATTAATATTTTTATGTTTCTTGCAGCTGTTTTATTTGTTTTGAAAATTTTGGAACATAGTTTTAATTTATGAGAAGGAGAATTGCTGCTCACTGCTACTCACACACTGCTTTCAGTTGCCTGAGACTGCAGTTATGTGTTGGAATATAGTTTGTTACGCATGTTACTTTATTTGCATTTTTTTCTTGATGACATGACAAACTCATCATTTGATACTGCAGGTGCACATAATCTATGCATAAATTACCATATCAGATATGTTTGACATCTGCTGCCTTAGCTTTAATTACTGCCCAGTTCAGTCTCTCTGGAAGCTGTTTGCTTAAAATAGCATTCACATTGACTGGAAAGGGCATAGTAATGAATTTCCCTGTTCATAAGTTGGCATTAAAACTCAATGGAACATCCACACAGAGAGATTAGACAACACACAGTGCTTTAGAAAAATTTGTTTGGTATATTACTTTTTATATGTAATCACATACTAGACTTTTCTTCATGTAAGTGAGGTTATCGATGTTCATTAAACAAATCAGCAAGAAGCATGAAGTATGTACTGAGAGAATGAAGAGTATTCTTCACTCTCTGTATACATACTATTCACTTGACTTAGTTGGAATAATACCTTTCTCTTAAAATAATGCTACTGTCTCACACTTGATCTCAAGACGTTTCTTGTCTTACAGGTACAGTGCGCCGCTTCTTAGAAAAACACCACAGCTCTCTGGAAACTGTAATTTTTGCTGTGGAGAACACAGACCTCGGAATTTATGAGGTTCTGCTGCCTCTCTACTTCCCACGATCCCTCCAAGAAGAGGAGAATGCTTTATGGCAACTGCCATCTGATGTTGGTGGATTGTATGGAGAACCTGTATATCCAGACAGGCAGATACGCATCATTGACAATCCACAACATTCACTGGATCGTAAGTAGTTTCCAAAAATGTAACCTAGTCTCTGTTTAACATACATCTACATCTACATCTACATCTATACTCCGCGAGCCACCTTACGGTGTGTGGCGGAGGGTACTTATTGTACCACTATCTGATCCCCCTTCCCTGTTCCATTCACGAATTGTGCGTGGGAAGAACGACTGCTTGTAAGTCTCCGTATTTGCTCTAATTTCTCGGATCTTTTCGTTGTGATCATTACGCGAGATATATGTGGGCGGTAGTAATATGTTGCCCATCTCTTCCCGGAATGTGCTCTCTCGTAATTTCGATAATAAACCTCTCCGTATTGCGTAACGCCTTTCTTGAAGTGTCCGCCACTGGAGCTTGTTCAGCATCTCCGTAACGCTCTCGCGCTGACTAAATGTCCCCATGACGAATCGCGCTGCTTTTCGCTGGATCATGTCTATCTCTTCTATTAATCCAACCTGGTAAGGGTCCCATACTGATGAGCAATACTCAAGAATCGGACGAACAAGCGTTTTGTAAGCTACTTCTTTCGTCGATGAGTCACATTTTCTTAGAATTCTTCCTATGAATCTCAACCTGGCGCCTGCTTTTCCCACTATTTGTTTTATGTGATCATTCCACTTCAGATCGCTCCGGATAGTAACTCCTAAGTATTTTACGGTTGTTACCGCTTCCAATGATTTACCACCTATGGCATAATCGTACTGGAATGGATTTCTTCCCCTATGTATGCGCGTTATATTACATTTATCTACGTTTAGGGAAAGCTGCCAGCTGTCGCACCATGCATTAATCCTCTGCAGGTCCTCCTGGAGTACGTACGAGTCTTCTGATGTTGCTACTTTCTTGTAGACAACCGTGTCATCTGCAAATAGCCTCACGGAGCTACCGATGTTGTCAACTAAGTCATTTATGTATATTGTAAACAATAAAGGTCCTATCACGCTTCCCTGCGGTACTCCCGAAATTACCTCTACATCTGCAGATTTTGAACCGTTAAGAATGACATGTTGTGTTCTTTCTTCTAGGAAATCCTGAATCCAATCACAAACCTGGTCCGATATTCCGTAAGCTCGTATTTTTTTTCACTAAACGTAAGTGCGGAACCGTATCAAATGCCTTCCTGAAGTCCAGGAATACGGCATCAATCTGCTCGCCAGTGTCTACGGCACAGTTCTTGACTCGGGACTGATTTTTTTTCAAGTCAAAGCTTTTGGAACAATAATAACAACTCTAATGAGGTTCTGTTAAGTTTTACATAACAGTTGTCTTTCATTCAAGAAGACATTTTTCAATTTTTCTCATACAAGATTTGTTGTCTTAATATGCAAAAATGAAGAAAGGCAACCATTCATCACAGATGATTAATGTGTGGTATAAAGACTCACATAACAGAACAGCAACTAATGAGCTTACAAACTACCAATCTTTTTAGAGTGTAAATACTCACAGCCACACAGACACCCAAATGCATCCACTAATGATCTTGACAGCAGCAACTGCGTGTGAGTGGTTGTTCATGCCGACAGGAGTGCAGGAGTGGTAGAAAAGGAAATGCATATGGGAACAGGAAAGTAGTAAGATGTATGGTTTAAATGGTTTAAAGTAGGGGTTGGAAGTTAATCAGAGAAATAATCAAGTGGGGTTTGGAGAGGGGGGGGGGGGGGGTGTTCTCAACAAAAGTACCAAACTGGGAAGTGAAAGTGAAAGCAGAGAGGAGAGGATGGAAGGGGAGGGTGGGGGGAGGGGGATTATATACAAGGAGATGCAGTAAGTAAAGCTTTGAATGGCATCAAGTGGAGTATAAAATGACAGGTACCAGGGTACGCAGGGCACTATGCATTGGCTAAAGTAATGTGGGCATGTACATACAGAACTAAAGATGCATGTACACTGGCTACAGGCAGTGTCTTACAAAGTTGACATTCTGAGTGGTTTGGAGCAGTGTCATATTAAACAACTCTATCCATGTGTACTGACTGCAGAGCTGTCAGTGACACAGACAGACCTGGAACACCCGCCCTTAACAGTCTCTCATCCCCAGGGGTATAATTTGTGCTCCAGGATGCCATTGGCAGTTCCCGTGGAAGCAGGCATTCATATAGCTCTTCAGTGATTCATAAAATGAAGATGAGATGCAGATTAAGAAAATGCCACCGATTACTACAGTAAAATGATGTCTCATCTTATAGATAAACTGATGGAAAAAAATAGCAACACAAGGAAAGTAGAGTAATGAAATTTTGGGAATACGTTTGTCTGGGTAATATTTTTAAGTGACTAAATCTCCAAGATCACATGCTAATGTAAGTGCAAAATAATAAAATTTGAAATACTGGTACATTAATAACAGGTTGTTGAATGCAAGCATACAAAAGTGCATGCATTGTGGTGTACAGGTGCTGGATGTCAGTTTGTGGGATGCAGTTCCGTGCCTGTTAGACTTGGTCAGTCAATAACGGGATTGTTAATACTATTTTTGGTTGACACTGGATTTGTCATCTGATGACATCCCTTATGTGTTTGATTGGTGATGGATCTGCTGATCGAACAGGCCAAGTCAACACGTCAGCACTCTGGTATGTGGGCAAGTGTTATCATGTTGGAAAGCACCCTCTGGAATGCTGTTCATGAATGGAGCACAACAGGTCAAATAAACAGATTTACATACAGTTTTGCAGTCAGTGTGCATGGAATAACCATGAGAGTGCTCCTGCTTGCATATGGAGTTGCACTCCATGCCATAACTCCAGGTGTAGGTCCAATGCCTCTAGCATGCAGACAGGTTGGTTACAGGTCCTCAACTGGCCTCCTCCTAACTAACATGTGGCCATCACTGGTGTCAATAGCTTTCATCAGAAAAAAACGTATACCTCGACCCTGCCCTCCAATGAGCTCTCACTTGACACCATTGATGTCACTAATGGTGGTGGTTTTGGATCAGTGGAATCCTTCCTTTAGTGCAGTTGCCCTGAAGTGTGACTGTGAGTGGTGCTTGCACACTTGCAATGTTCTTCAGGGGCCCTGGAAAAAATTTCTGTCCTGAGAAACCTACAATTCTTCGAAAGTTGTAGAGCATGGAAATCAGCAATGGCCCAGGCCTTCTCATCCAAAGGGCAGGAGCCCACAGATGATGTCGTGTGTCCAAGGAATTTGATCTCTGGAACACCAAAGACACACTTCTCCAGCATCTGACTCAGAGCTGTCCTTTAAGTAACCAATCTGTAACAGTTTGTTGTGTCACTGTGGTCCCAACTGCTGCTCAAATTGGTGCTGCAGATTCAATACAAGGTGCCAGAGCCATGTGCCAAACACTCTTGGTAGTGCCATGTGGCCATCCAGAGTCTGGTCTGCTTGCGATCGTACATTCTCAGGACCACCATTGCCAACAGTCCTGTACAGGGCAAAATTCCTGCCAAGCCTTTCTGAAATATCTCAGAAGGAACTGCCAGCTTCTCATAGCCCTATTACCTGACCTCACTCAGTGAGGAGCTGATAATGGTGTTTTTCTCAACTAACATCAACTTGCCATATCCAACTTCAGAGGTAACTTACATTCACGACGTTACTGTATGTATTAAAAGTGAACATGATTTGTGTCCTCATAGGGGTGCTATGTTAGCACCACTGTTTTGTGACTGGCATGAAATTTGAATAGATATCATCTTCGAAATTTAGAAACACACCCACCAACTTTCGTCTATGTTGCACAACCCCTTCTTGGTGCTGTGATTTTTTTCCATCACTGTAGTTATAAACACAGTGGGGTTCTTAATATTTTCCATGTGCCAGATCAATACATGAAAGCCTGAAAAAGTTAGTAGTTAAGACAGAATATGTTTAATGTTTTAAATAAAATATTTTAATGGAATTTAAAGAGTGTACACTGAACATAATATGAAACATTCAACATTACCTTCTCCTCTCTTACCCCCTCTTACTTTGCATGTTTCTCAACCCCCTCCAACCTGTAATTAGTTTGTTTTCATGATGTAATCCACAGTGATTTACTGACTGACAAAGTAGTATAATCTTGTGATCTTACTTTGTATACCTCAAATACAGAAAAGTGTATTTGACTTTAAGACAAATAGAAAAATCTCTATAATTGCTTTTGAAATTGTTAGTTTCTTCCTTAGCAAGGAAAGAGGGATATGAAACTTCCTAGCAGATTAAAACTGTGTGCCAGACTGAGATTAGACTCGCACTCATTCTGGAAAAAAGGATAGCTTGGGGAAGATTAGAAAGGAGAGGCAAGCCGTTCAAGACTCCACGTTGAGCAGTCTCTGACCTGCTGACTTCAAGTTCCAAATCACCATTATATTTAGTTCATTGAAGTGCATTTCATAATACAGTGTCTGCTGATCCTAATTCCTTCTGTGGAATGTGATGAATTATGTACAAGAACCCTGCTAAACAAACTCTTGTGTAATGTAGCTTTGGCATGACACTGAGAAATTCTTTTGTTGGACATTACTTGAGTCATATTCCATGAAGCTTGTAGAGGGAACTTACTAAAGCATGGAAATAAATTTAGAATGAACATAAAATTTTATTTTTTCGAAGCAATCCATCATTTTTGCCATCCAGGAAATGGGCTGCTACCTTTAGTGTAGTTGCCCTGAAGTGTGACCGTGAGTGGTGCTTGCAGTGTTCTTCAGGGGCTCTGGAAAAACTTTGCAGTTGTGAGGAACCTGCAGTTCTTCGAAAGTTGTAGAGCATGGGAAATCAGCAATGGCCCAGACCTTCTCATCCAAATGGCAGGAGCCCACAGATGATGATGTGCATCCAAGGAATTTGATCTCTGGAACACCAAAGACACACTTCTCCAGCTTGACAACAACTTCTGCCTCTTGAAGGCAGGAAAATACCTTCCAGAGGTGCGGGGAGGGCTGCATGAGGTTGCATGAGTAGATAAGGATATTCTCCACAAAAGCAAAACAACTGAAGGTGCCACATAGGCCACTACCAAGAAGATGTTGCCAGGTCTGTGTGGTGTTGCAGAGCCCGAACAGAATAAATATGCATTCGTAAAGACCAAAGGAGGTGACTGTTCCATCTTCTCCAAGTCCTGCAGGGTGAGTGGAATCTGTGTAAATTCTTTTGCCAGTCTGCTTGTCTGCAGATGGTTGCACCAGATGGACTTTCAATGTAGCTGTGCAGGAGAGGCTCTGGGTAGTGGTCAGGGACCATCTTGGCATTGAGGGCTGGAAACTTACTGCACAGGTACCGTCCCATCTTTTTTGGTATGAGGTGTAGGGTAGAGGCTCATGCACTCTTCAAGGGACAGAGGACACTGGCAGTGATCACTACCTCAATTTAAGTCTGCACAGATCTTCACTTGCCCTTTGAAAGGCAGCAGGGCTGGCAGAAAACAAGGGGGCCCATTCTTGTTGTAGTGTAGTGCAATGTATCTTGGTGCACTTTCCAGAGGGCACTGGAAGGGGCTGGGAACAAGGAGAGTAAATTGGGCAAAGAGATCAGTAAAGGGGCTGGAATATGACAATGCCTTGATGGCAAAATGGGTAGCGTTGCGGACCTAAAAGAAATGTAACGGCGGGACATGCCATCAATGATGGAGTGATTCGACTGGGCAAGGAGAAGGATGTAGTAGGTGATGAAGTCAGCGCTGGGGATAGCATCTGTAACATTGGCCATTGTAAAGGCCCATGCACAATCTGTGCCAAGGCCAAGGTTGATGGACCGGATGTAGGAGAAGTAAGTTGTGAGAAAGTTGTGTGTGTGGGAGTCGGGAAGGTGGGGAGGAGGGAGGGGGGGGGGGGGCAGAGGAGGATAACAATTTGCAGTGATAGTTGAGAAATCAGAACCATTGTCAAGCAGGTAGGCTGTTGTGGAGGTGAGGTTGTGATAGTCATGCACAGACAGACACTGAGAAATAGCACAGCAGCCGGGCATACCTACTGCTGATGTTAGGGAACCATGCACACGGTGCCCGGCAGTTCGCGGCATCATTGCTGAAGCACTGATGATACCAGAAAACATCACCAACACCACGAGTATGGCAGTTACCACTAGCTGTTAGAGGGGAGTGAGCACCTATGGGGGTAGGTGCATTGGCAGCCGTAAGCATCACAGGACAGGGACGGGGATGGTCGCAACGCAGATAAAAGAGGTTAAATGTGCTCCAGTGCAGATGTGAGCTTGTTTATCTCACCAGATATGTGAGTTATTAGCTGCACTACATTTGTGCAGGGTTCATGGGACATAGAGGACAGGAGTACTAGGGATTGCGGTAATTTCAGAAACAACCAGTTTTTGGTTATATTGGTTTTTTTTTTTTTTTTTGTTTTTCTAACAGGAGTTTAACCAGACTGTTAAAACTGCTCAAAGTAACTGGTTTCTGAAATTACTGATTTTCGGTTTATAAATGTAGAAATTGAACAAGGATTGAAAAATTTGTCTCCCTAACCTTCAAGACAAATAGAATCAAAATATTAAATTAAATAGGTAAATACAACAAAACATAGTCTCTCCACCATTTGCTGCTTTTCTCAAAATTTGATAAGTGGTTATGTACTACAAAACATCACCAGTATTCGCTTACAGATTCTAATTTTTTTTGTAACGCTGCATGAATATCATGTTATAATTGAAAAACATACCACTATTTAGGCAGTTTAGATATTCAGTGGTAAATGGTGAAAACTGAGGTTGGGGAACTCTATTTTTTCATGTTAATTTGTCTGTTTTCAAGGGCTGCAAGGAGATGAAGGAATATTGTGTAGACACAGGCAGCAGATCAGCTACTTTGCATTTTTATCATAAACTTTGAATGAATTCTCAAGTTTGAAGTTTTCCCCTCATGTGATGTCATAAGTTTGTCGTGGCTCCTCCTTTTTTTATCTTTTAAAGCAAATGAAGCATTGTACTTTATTCATACCACATTTGGTAAAATACTTCCAGACTAGGGGTGGTGCCCTTCTGTAATGTAACTGATGTCCGATGAAGACAGCGAGAAACTTCCATGTTGATGATATAGGGCAATTCTTGCACACTGCATGCACAGGCATTCCATCTAACAGGCCCCAGCACATGTTAGCAGTTACAGTATTCTCTCAGAAACACTGTACCATTTCTTATGGCACACATTGGTTGCATGTATCAAAATAGTTGTTGTGGTCTTCAGTCCTGAGACTGGTTTGATGCAGCTCTCCACGCTACTCTATCCTGTGCAAGCTTCTTCATCTCCCAGTACCTACTGCAACCTACATCCTTCTGAATCTGCTTAGTGTATTCATCTCTTGGTCTCCCTCTACGATGTTTACCCTGCACGCTGCCCTCCAATACTAAATTTGTGATCCCTTGATGCCCCAGAACATGTCCTACCAACCGATCCCTTCTTCTTGTCAAGTTGTGCCACAAACTCCTCTTCTCCCCAATCCTATTCAATACCTCCTCATTAGTTACGTGATCTACCCATCTAATCTTCATCATTCTTCTGTAGCACCACATTTCGAAAGCTTCTATTCTCTTCTTGTCCAAACTAGTTATCATCCATGTTTCACTTCCATAAATTGCTACACTCCATACATATACTTTCATAAACGACTTCCTGACACTTAAATCTATACTCGATGTTAACAAATTTCTCTTATTCAGAAACGCTTTCCTTGCCATTGCCAGTCTACATTTCATATCCTCTCTACTTCGACCATTATCAGTTACTTTGCTTCCCAAATGGCAAAACTCATTTACTACTTTAAGCATCTCATTTCCTAATCTAATTCCCTCAGCATCACCCGACTTAATTCGACTACATTCCATTATCCTCGTTTTGATTTTGTTGATGTTCATCTTATACCCTCTTTTCAAGACACTGTCCATTCCGTTCAACTGCTCTTCCAAGTCCTTTGCTGTCTCTGACAGAATTACAATGTCATCGGCAAACCTCAACGTTTTTATTTCTTCTCCATGGATTTTAATACCTACTCCAAATTTTTCTTTTGTTTCCTTTACTGCTTGCTCATTATACAGATTGAATAACATCGGGGAGAGGCTACAACCCTGTCTCACTCCCTTCCCAACCAGTGCTTCCCTTTCATGCCCTTCGACTCTTATAACTGCCATCTGCTTTCTGTACAAATTGTAAATAGCCTTTCGCTCCCTGTATTTTACTCCTGCCACCTTCAGAATTTGAAAGAGAGTATTCCAGTCAACATTGTCAAAAGCTTTCTCTAAGTCTACAAATGCTAGAAATGTAGGTTTGCCTTTTCTTAATCTAGCTTCTAAAATAAGTCATAGGGTCAGCATTGCCTGACGTGTCCCCATATTTCTATGGAATCCAAACTGATCTTCCCCAAGGTCGGCTTCTACCAGTTTTTCCATTCGTCTGTAAAGAATTCGCGTTAGTATTTTGCAGCCGTGACTTATTAAACTGATAGTTCAGTAATTTTCACATCTGTCAAGGCCTCCCTTCTTTGGGATTGGAATTATTATATTCTTCTTGAAGTCTGAGGGTATTTCACCTGTCTCATACATTTTGCTCACCAGATGGTAGAGTTTTGTCAGGACTGGCTCTCCCAAGGCTGTCAGAAGTTCTAATGGAATGTTTTCTACTCCCGGGGCCTTGTTCTGACTCAGGCCTTTCAGTGCTCTGTCAAACTCTTCACACAGTATCAAAATAATACTGATTGCTTATCCCATTTTCTATAATAAGGCAATATTTCAAAGCAATTGACATTTTACAAATAAGAATTACTCATTTTTTTAAAAATGATTCATTTAAAAACCAAAAGCTTTAGCACTGTTGCTATGACTAATTATACTTTGGTTCTTTTACCTGGTTATTAGTGAATAGTAAAAAAATACCTGTTACAACCAAGGCCAAACAAAAAAAAAAGCACAGTTATTCAGAACTAAAATACTGGTATCAGTTTTAACTGGTCAATTTTTCCAATCACTAGGGTGTACATATGGGAGACTGTGTGAAGGGGCATCAGGATGGCTGAGTGGTGGTGGCAACAGTGACCCTGTCTGCTATGATATCTGCCATGTTATGTTCATACAGTCATGCACAGCTAACACTATGTGGACTTTGGCGGGCAGATGTGCAAGCCAATTTGCGAGTAGCAGCATTTTGGGAATGACAGCTGGCAAGTGCGCAGGATTGTGAGGATCACATGTTGACACGTTCCTCTGATAAAAATAGTGCATTTCTGGCATGGCCATGTGTGCTGTTGGCCAGTCTTTCAGGCTATCAAACCTACTGGACTGTGGCAGGCTTGCGATGATATCGCACGCCTCTGCAGTGACCAGAGACTCAAGCCGCGCAATTTTTAGGGCAAATTGTATGGTGTCACTAGTGACTGAGAATCCAGGTCATGATTGCGGGGAGGGGGGGGGGGGGGGGGGCCGAGCATTTAGGTACTGACTGAGACTGAACTTGGAGGTAGCGGCAGCCAGAATTGGTCTCATCCTGCGACACAGTGCTTCACTCTGTGTTAATGCTGGAGTGATGTAGTGTGCTGCACTATGCCCACAGCCCATTTTGGCAGGCACTAGGCAAGTGGTGCAGGAAGATGACATTGGCAGTCACTCTTTTCGCACGCTTGTAGCCTGGTGTGGTGAGCACTAGCCAGGTTGTGGGCCACTCGAGGCAGCAGCCCACAGTGTGAAGCTTTGAATTGGTGGGGGGGGAGGGGAGGGGGGTCGGCTGGGGTTACCTGTGTGTGATAAAATGGGTTTTGTAAGTGTGGAGGATAAAATGGAAAGGTAAAGCATGGGAACAATGTAACAAAAAGATGTCCAAACACTAAGCATTTCCTTTATTGGAATGTTAACAGGCACAGTTAATTGCAGAATGTGTTTACAAAGATAAGTTGCCACAAAATTTTTGCGAACAAAAAGTCTCAGTTGAGTTTGTCCTGTAATCCTTACCTCTCATGAATGTGTTACTAATACACATGAGGGGTGCCCAGCATCCATGTGTGGGGAATCAGTTTACACAGTTTGTTTAGACAAGATGAGAAACATCATTAATATTCTTGAGATAAGATAGATGGGGCTAACCCAGCACACAGTGATCAAGGAAATATGCAAATACAAACAAGTGAACTTGGAAGTATCATGAGTGTATCTCAACTAACATGGTGATCAAAGCAAAATACAGTTACAAATAAATGAACTTGCAATACCATGGGTGAAGCTAATCTAATACAGTTGGGGATTTCAGTCTTTAACAGTGTATGAATGGAGCCAAAGTAGTTTGTGTATAGTTCACAAAAAGAGGCGGGATCTGGCTGTCCTCGATATAATTTAATGGGCTCCATGAAGTGGATACTGCATGATCAGACATGAGACCGTAAAGTGGGTGCCAAAGAATGTTGCCCTGAAATATAGTGTCAGTCTTAGTACTAGTTCTCCAAAGGCATGGCGGGGCCTGCAATGCTGTTTGTTTATAGAAACACAAAACCGACTCACCATTTATGTCTTTGTGGGTCACGTGCCATCTAGTATGATTATGGTAAGCCATTAAGTTCTGATTATCAAATAACTTAACATAAACTTAACACCAAAAGTCAAAAATTGCTGGACTCATCAAGTGCACAGCTCATCGCCAGTGCAGGAAGTGCTAGAAGCTGGGAATGCTTCTTGTGGCATGCTTTAGGGAAAAATCGCACACACCGCCACAAAGAGGTGCTTTCCAGAGAAAATTCTTGTCCTCAGATGCATACACTTCACCATGTGATTTTTTGCTGGGTGTTGTGTCATCTGCTACAGTGTGAGATTGTCTGTTAGAGCAGATAGGTGATGGGCATGAACCCATAGTAGTGTGTTGCCATATGCCATAGAGGCATAACTTTAACAACAAAGATATGTGTAGTAAGAGCTTGAGCTTTCCAGCTGGCTGAATGGCATAGCATAGACTCCTTTGAACTGTGGTGTTGGAGGACACTCCTCAGAGTGCCGTAGGAAACAAAGAGAATGAACTGTATTATAGTTAATAAAATCATATTGCTATTTGGAAGGTCTGATGCTGAAACAAAAACAGCCCTACTGTTGGCGTATTGTTAGAAGGCTTGGTTCACTGGAAAAGACCTTAAGGGTGAGAAAGATGAAAGGCACAGGGAGAGCAGGGTAGCAAAGGATGAGATGGATTGATGGCATCACAGAAGTAATTGATTCCAACCTGGAAAGCCTGTGGCAGATAGTGCAGGATGGAAGAAATTTGTGTGCTTTAGTTCATGGGGTCACAGACACTTGGAACTGACTAAACAATGAGAGAAGGGGGAGAGAGAGAGAGAGAGAGAGAGAGAGAGAGAGAGAGAGGAGCATTTTATAATGTGGACACTTAATGACAGGATACATGAGTAAATTTAAATGCCCCATGTCTGTGTTGCCTATGTTGGGGTTTATGTGAGGAGGAGGGAAGTCATCCATTTTATTTGAAGTTATAAAGTACCTGTTGAATTCTTGACAGATCTGTATGGAGTCTGTAACAGCTTCCCCATCAATTTCTAATTTAGGCTTAAAATGAGTACTTCTCTGCATCTACTTCTGTCTTGACAATCTGTCATATAGTTTTTGATTTTTTATAGTATCTGAGATGAATTTATGGTTTGCCATTTGTTTTGCCTGTTTAATGACTCAATTATTCTAGTATATTTGTTTACATGCACCACAATGTCATGATGGTTTCTTGCTTCCCTGTGCAGTTTCCTCTCTCTAATGCTTGAGATCTTCAGGCCTTCAGTTATCTGTAAGCTTTTTCACACTGTATATGTAATGTTATGTAGGTGACTGTATTCATGAATTATGAACAGTGGATTCTGAATGACAAAGAAGTTTCATTCAGTTTTGAGAAAAATGTATTCATATTTTATTGTTTAAATTTCCTGACTCTCTTCACTATATAGATTTTATCTAAATTTGGCAATGAGAAAAATAGAGCTGAATGGTCAGATACCCGCAAGTCTAAAATGAATTTTCAGTAGCACTATAATCGATATTCCTAACAAAGTTAACTATACATGTTGCAGCAGATTCTGTTATTGTTCATTAAAATTTATTATTAGGCCATTTGTAGATAACAAGTCTGTCAGAGAAATGGCATATTTCTCATTAGCTCTTGTATCTACATTGTAGTTGGCACAAACATTTCAGGCTGCAGCCTACTCAGAAAAGTTTAAAGTTTGTCCAGAAATGTACATGTGACAGACTATCCATGGATACAATATATACTAATAATTAATATCCCAAATTCCAAAAGTTCTGGGCAGTAGCTTTCAAATTAAAGTTTCTTGTTCAACCAATTAAAAGTTTGTCTGACTTCAAAGCTTAGTGACTGTTCTACTAGAATGCATCATCTTCTAGAATTGTTTTCTCTGCATAAATGCATTGCTAAATTGTAGCCAGCAAGTGAATTTATCAAGTTGATATTCTCATTTTTAAGCCAGTAGCTTCTAGAATTCATGTCCTTCAGAAATACTTCCAGTTCATATACACTCCTGGAAATGGAAAAAAGAACACATTGACACCGGTGTGTCAGACCCACCATACTTGCTCCGGACACTGCGAGAGGGCTGTACAAGCAATGATCACACGCACGGCACAGCGGACACACCAGGAACCGCGGTGTTGGCCGTCAAATGGCGCTAGCTGCGCAGCATTTGTGCACCGCCGCCGTCAGTGTCAGCCAGTTTGCCGTGGCATACGGAGCTCCATCGCAGTCTTTAACACTGGTAGCATGCCGCGACAGCGTGGACGTGAACCGTATGTGCAGTTGACGGACTTTGAGCGAGGGCGTATATTGGGCATGCGGGAGGCCGGGTGGACGTACCGCCGAATTGCTCAACACGTGGGGCGTGAGGTCTCCACAGTACATCGATGTTGTCGCCAGTGGTCGGCGGAAGGTGCACGTGCCCGTCGACCTGGGACCGGGGCGCAGCGACGCATGGATGCACGCCAAGACCGTAGGATCCTACGCAGTGCCGTAGGGGACCGCACCGCCACTTCCCAGCAAATTAGGGACACTGTTGCTCCTGGGGTATCGACGAGGACCATTCGCAACCGTCTCCATGAAGCTGGGCTACGGTCCCGCACACCGTTAGGCCGTCTTCCGCTCACGCCCCAACATCGTGCAGCCCGCCTCCAGTGGTGTCGCGACAGGCGTGAATGGAGGGACGAATGGAGACGTGTCATCTTCAGCGATGAGAGTCGCTTCTGCCTTGGTGCCAATGATGGTCGTATGCGTGTTTGGCGCCGTGCAGGTGAGCGCCACAATCAGGACTGCATACGACCGAGGCACACAGGGCCAACACCCGGCATCATGGTGTGGGGAGCGAACTCCTACACTGGCCGTACACCACTGGTGATCGTCGAGGGGACACTGAATAGTGCACGGTACATCCAAACCGTCATCGAACCCATCGATCTACCATTCCTAGACCGGCAAGGGAACT
Source organism: Schistocerca serialis cubense (assembly GCF_023864345.2). Lineage (NCBI taxonomy): Eukaryota > Metazoa > Arthropoda > Insecta > Orthoptera > Acrididae > Schistocerca > Schistocerca serialis. The sequence goes on along the minus strand of NC_064642.1, from coordinate 552,505,795 downwards.
TGCTGTTCCAACAGGACAATGCACGTCCACGTGTATCCCGTGCCACCCAACGTGCTCTAGAAGGTGTAAGTCAACTACCCTGGCCAGCAAGGTCTCCGGATCTGTCCCCCATTGAGCATGTTTGGGACTGGATGAAGCGTCGTCTCACGCGGTCTGCGCGTTCAGCACGAACGCTGGTCCAACTGAGGCACCAGGTGGAAATGGCACGGCAAGCCATTCCACAGGACTACATCCAGCATCTCTACGATCGTCTCCATGGGAGAATAGCAGCCTGCATTGCTGCGAAAGGTGGATATACACTGTACTAGTGCCGACATTGTGCATGCTCTGTTGCCTGTGTCTATGTGCCTGTGGTTCTGTCAGTGTGATCATGTGATGTATCTGACCCCAGGAATGTGTCAATAAAGTTTCCCCTTCCTGGGACAATGAATTCATGGTGTTCTTATTTCAATTTCCAGGAGTGTAGCTGCTCATCATTCCAGTCTTTATCACCATCATGTTACCTGTAAGGCATTTAATATTCTCTGGTAGGTTGTTCATTACATTTATGCCCATGTGACTAACTCCTTTCTGTACTTGAGCTACTACCTACCACTCCGCCACTCCCCCCCCCCCCCCCCCCCCCCCACCCCAAACAAAATAAATAATTTATTAACTCATTATGGAATGTAAAAATGCAAAATATACTAATTTCTTACTTTTTAAATCATTTGTAGCAGTAATCATGTGTACTGCAAAAGTAGCTGAACTAAGGAAATTTAATAGTTGTGAGGTATAGGTTTTCCAATTAAAGTTGTGATCTGTCCGTAGTCCCAAAAATTTACAACTGTCTGTTTTGTGCATTTCAGACTTTTGGTAGGTTATTTTTATACCTTGTGGAGGTACGAGAAATAATGAATTGTTTGTACTGACAGTTAGATGCTTGTGATATACACTGAAGCACCAAAGAAACTGGTATAGGCATGCATATTCAAATACAGAGATATGAAACAGGCAGAATACAGCACTGTGTTTGTCAATGCCTATATGAGACAACAAATGTCTGGTGCAGTTGCAGGTTATCAAGATTTAAGTGAGTTTGAGCATGCTGTTATAGTCGGTGCATGAGCAATACACACAGCACCTCTGAGGTAGTGAAGTAGTGGAGATGTTACTGTATGACCATTTCACAGGTGTGCCGTGAATATCAGGAATCCAGTAAAACATCAAATTTCCAACATCCCTGCAACCAGATAAAGATCCTACAAGAATAGGACCAATGACAACTGAAGAGAATCATTCAATGTGACAGAAGTGCAATCCTTCCACAAATTGCTGCTGATTCCAGTGCTGGGCTATCAACAAGTGTTAGCATGTGAACCATTCAATGAAACACCATCAATATGTGGTTTTGGAGCCGAAGGCCCACTCGTGCACCCTTGACGACTGCATGAAACATAACGTTATGCCTCGCTTGGGCCTGTCAACACTGACATCAGACTTTTGATGACTGGAAACATGTTGCCTGGTCGGACAAGTCTCGTTTCAAATTGTATCAAGCAGATGGACATATATGGGTTTGGAGACAACCTCATTAACACATGGACCTTGCAAGTCAGCAAGGGACTGTTCAAACTGGTGGAGGCTCTGTAATGGTGTGGGACACGTGCAGAAGGAGTGATATGGGACATCTGATATGTCAAGATATGACTCTGACAGGTAATACACACATAAGCATCCTGTCTGATTACCTTCATCCATTCATGTTTATTGTGCATTCCAATGGACTTGGGAAAGTCCAGCAAGACAATGCAACTTCCCTTATGTCGAGAATTGCTACAGAGTGGCTCTGGGGACACTCTTCTGAGTCTAAACACTTCTGCTGACCACCATATTCCCCAGACACGAACATTATTGAATATATCCGAGATGCCTTCCAACATGCTGTTCAGAAGAGATCTCCACCCCCTCATACTCATACAGATTTATGGACAGCCCTGGAGGATTCATGGTGTCAATTCCCTACAGCACTACTTCAGACATTAGTCGAGTCCATGCCATGTCGTGTTGCAGCACTTTTTTGTGCTCACGTGGGTGCTATATGATGTCAGGCAGGTGTACCAGTTTCTTTGGCTCTTAAATGTATTTCTAATCTGCATCTGTGCTTGGACTCTAAGAACCATTGTAACAATCATGCCAAAGAGCACTTACTATCGTCCTTCATATTTGGGTTTCTTGCCATTCCATTTGTGTATGTAGCAGAGGAAGATTACCTCTCAGCAAAATGTCATTAATCCAGTCTTAACCAACTTTTATTCTGCAAGGAACTGTTGTGCACAGCAATGGTAGATTAATTTAAGGAAGCATTGGAACACTGCAATCAGTCACAATCCCTTTGCTTTTTGTTATTCCTGAATATCCATATTTCAGCTATAAATAGCACTCTTTAGTGTGAAAATACAAGGAATTTACAGATGTATAATTGATTTAGATAAATGAGTAAGTAAAACATCACATTATCGAGTAGCAATAGCAGTGATCCATTCTAGTCAACATACCGTTCGTCTGAGTTCCCATCCAACAAACTCGCAGCAGTATGTGTCGTTGTATGACTTTATTGGTGTATAGGCAGAAGAAAACAGGTTATTGTTCACAACAAGTGCAGCAACCTCAGTTTGCACCATGTACTATAATTAGGATCCTCTATATTACATGTATTACAGAAATAACTAACCCAGTTCTGTTTCAGTATAGTAGCTTAAAACTCGTTTTTTAATAAATAAAATCAGTGAGTGTATTTGCATATCACCTGTAAAATACATCAAGAAATTTTAATTTACTATGTGATGAGATGAACTCTTTCAAACCATGGATCTGCATTGAGGCGACCTCCTGAATGTTGAACATGTCATTCCCCCCCTTGATGTATTGTGGTATTAATGAAAAATACAGTAATAATAATAATAATAATAATAATAATAATAATAATAATGATTGCATACAGACATATACATACATGCAATATATCAACTGGTTCTGTCTGGAAAGTTTTCATTAAAGTAGTAGAAGCTGGTCACAAGTATGCCTTTCGGGTGCTTTTTAAACTGAGCTTTATATGTAGTATGTAGTAACATTTTATGTTTGCTGGAGATTTACTCAACATGTGTGTACCTGAATAGTAGGAAGCTGAAATGTAAAAATTCCTGGCAGATTAAAACTGTGTGCCGGACCGAAACTCGAACTTGGGACCTTTGCCTTTTGTGGGCAAGTGCTGTACCAACTGAGCTACCCAAGCACGACTCACGCCCTGTCCTCACAGCATTACTTCTGCCACTACCTCGTCCCCTACCTTCCAAAATTTACAGAAGCTCTCCTGCGAACCATGCTGAACTAGTACTCCTGAAAGAAAGGATATCGCAGATACGTGGCTTAGCCACAGCCTGGGGGATGTTTCCAGAATGAGATTTTCACTCTGCAGTGAAGTGTGCGCTGATATGAAACTTCCTGCAGATTAAAACTGTGTACCGGACCGAAACTCAAAATTTTCAGAAATTATGTAAGAAATGAGACTGGGTGGCAGTAACTGCCATTTTTATTACAGAGAGACACTACATTGGCTTATTTTAATCTGACTGGGGAAATACTCTGAACTGATGATGTATTAAACATGTGACTGACTACATAACAAATTATAGGACTAGAACTTTTAAGTATCTTGTTGCAAATTTCATGAAATCCATATGAACTTTTACTTTTCAGAGTCCTGATGATCTTCAGTATTTCGGATGGAGGCGTTTGACAAATTTTCATTTCACTAATTCTCCTCTGAATTGATTCTTCAACATACTCTTTTGCTTATACATCTGAACCTGTTGAACTGATGTTATCATGTACTTTAAAAAGAAATTATTAACAATATCTGCTACCCATGAACTGTCTTCTGTAATGCTTCTTGTATTCTCTTTATAAAAAATGTCTTCTTTGAAGGCTTCTTTCACTGTCTCTGAACTAAGCAATATTCTACATTGATTTGATTTTATTGTCTAATCTGCTCATTTATGGCTAGATGAGCATATTGCTGGATTTTTCACAACATTTTCTTAAAATGTTACAGAATGTTTTATAATATGAAAGTGCAATTGGATCTTTTCTTGTTCTGGTTATTTTGTAGTTTTTCCTTTTTTATAAACTTTGTAGTAACCCACAATTTCTTAGAAGACATCTTAGTATGGCATTTAATTAGTTAATTAATTTATTCATTTATATGGAAAAACTGCTTTCAAAACTGGCTAAAAAAATTATTAAAATATGGTGACTTTAGAGCTGACACTATACCCATTATAGACTGCTCCAGTCTGCATTTTTAAACTTCCTTTGAAACAGTTTGACATTAATCACCCTACTGTTTTCATTGAGTGCTTATGGCCTGCACAGCTAGCTAAACTATAGTTTGTAGAACAGAGTTCAGCATGACCTATGGTCACTTGCCGCCCAGCCAACTCCGGTGCCAATCTGATGCAAACTATATTTTCTGTGTGACCTCTTCCCATATTATGCTTCATGCCCCTCAAACATTAACACTATACCAAGAAATCTAGTCTTGTTAGCTTAATACCTAATATGTCCTGCATCACATATTATTTAGGAAGTTGGTGATAGCTCTTCCCAGTCGCCTAGTAGCAGTAGTTCACACTTGTTTGGCACTGCCATCAGATGGCCTTACACCTAGCTCCTTTGCCCACAGACCTTCTTTATGAATCAGCCTGTCTATTAGTGAAATCTGTATCAAAATCTATACAGCAGTTCCTGAGATTAGCTCAAACATACAGACAAAAAACACAACAGCAGACTTTTATTCATTCACGTATTGATAGGAGATACAAAAAGATGAAAGATGGATAAAAGATAAGAATATACTAATTCTGGGTTTTCTAATTCTCTTTATTACTACTGATACAGGGCTACTAAAATTAATCATTCATTTTCAGAGCCCTATATTTTCCAAAATATTACTTGTGCAAATGTGACTGATGCATGAATGGAACTGCAAACTCATGAAGTCTGACTTTTGCACCCTAAAAAGATTCTATGAGTGCCTCACTGGTCACACATCCAAGTGGTAATCTAGTTTGTTCCATACCTTATGTAGCAAAATCCTGTCATCATTCATCATAGCAGCATTGACATGTTCTGTGAGCTGTTCTAGTATTCCTGGCAGTGGGAGTACATAAACATGGTACCCCAAAACGGAAAAAGTGACAAGGCATCAGGTCGGGTGACCCAGAGGACCAAAAAAAATAGAGCCACATCATCTTCACCACTATGTCCAGTCCAGTAATGCAGAAGTTTGTCTTTTAGGTAGTGATGAACCTACAACTACAACTGCAACATATCAAGACAAGAGGTATCCATCACAGTCTTGCACAGAAGAATAACACCCCACACAGCTTCATCTGTGACACTGCACAGAAAAACGTTAACCTTCAGCAAATCTCATTTATGCCCCACAATTACATGACAATGTTCAGTGCCCCACACTCTCACATTTTGATGATTAACCTGCCCTAGATAAATGGAAGGTTGCTTCATCACTTAATATCAGCTTGGGTGTGAAATGTTTATCCTCAAGTGCTTCCTGCATTGTGATGCAAAGTTGAAGGTGCCATGCTTCCTGCACTGTGATGGAAAGTTGAATGTGCCAGCTATAGTCTTTGGGTTTTAATTGTCACACAAGCTGCAGATGGTATGCTTTGAAATTCAACCATTGTCACAAAGTCTTCCACACAGTTTGCTGTAACATTACAAGCTTGTGGCTTGCACGAATCTTCTTCTTCTTCCTTTTTTTGGGGGGGAATGAGGGCTCTGTGTGTGTGTGTGTGTGTGTGTGTGTGTGTGTGTGTGTGTGTGTGTACAGAGACAACTTGTGTCCCTAAATTATTGATACCAATGTACTATGCTGTGTTTACATGGTTGTTCTTTTCCATAATTCCTTCTGAACGCATGCTGCAATCTTATAAATAATAAACATCTCACATATTCCAACGCATAAAAACTCTTTTTTGTGTGTGTGTGTGTGTGTGTGTGTGTGTGTGTGTGTGTGTCCTCAGAGTCTTTCGTGACAGCATACATGAATAAAACGTTCTCGGTTTTCCAGCCGCGTGAATTCGAATAAAATCCTCGAGCTTTCAATGGCCGTCTGTGCCATCGTCGTCAGGAGTTCACTGACTGCCGGGGTTGTTATGGTCTCTCGCTTATATAGGTATGGTGACATTATCAGCAGCCAATCAGATCAATCCAATGTGGCGCACACACGTAAGTCGATCCAGGCAGCTGGCGGAGCTATTGACCGTGGCAACACCGTCTGCTTTCTTTCGATGTCCAACGCCCATCCTCATGCCCCACTGAGTGTGTATCCCTGGTCTCTGTTGAAATTGTTGTTGTTTAAGTGAATCTTGGCTGCTTCCTTTATAACAGAGTCCCAATACGTAGATGCATGAGCCAACACTTTTGTATTTTTGAACTGTATTTTATGTCCGTTTTCTAGGCAGTGCTCCGCTATGGCCAGCTTGTCAAGCTCCCTTTGTTTTACATGGCGCTTGTGCTCAGTACTACACTCCGCAACAGTGAGAATTGTCTGTCCAATGTACATGCTGCCACATTCACAGGGTACACCATACACACCAGACACTCGAAGAGCAATGTCGTCTTTAACAGGGCGCAACATATCTCGTATCTTGGGGGCGGGCCGGAACCCTGGTCTTAGCCCATGTTTCTGCAACAGACGTCCTAACTTACTGCTAGTTGCTCCACAGTATGGTAGGAATACAGTTTGTTTGGCCTCTTCTATTGATTCACCAGGTGTCTTTCGTTGGCGGCCCTTGAAAGCGTTAGTGATGTCTCTTTTGCTGTATCCATTTCCCCCAAAAACACATTTTAAGTTCTGCAATTCAGACTGTAGGTGGTTGTCATCAGAGATAATCTTGGCTCTATGAACCAACGTGTTCAGGACAGCTTTCTTGTGTACAGGGTGGTGGAAACTATTTGCGTACAAGTACCGATCAGTGTGCTAGCTGCCTGGGTTGACTTACACGCGCGCGCCACATTGGATCGATCTGATTGGCTGCTGATGAGGTCATCATGCCTATAAAAGCGAGAGACCATAACAACCCCGGCAGTCAGTGAACTCCTGACGACTATGGTGGAGATGGCCATTGAAAGCTCGAGGATTTTATTCGAATTGATGCAGCTGGAAAACAGAGAGTGTTTTATTCAACTTCTTCTTCTTCTTCTTCTTCTTCTTCTTCTTCTTCTTCTTCTTCCTCTTTTTTTTTTAATCAAGGCGCGCGCGCGGGCGCACACACACACACACACACACACACACACACACACACACACACACACACACACACACTTTACATATATAATTCATGTGTTATGTCTGTCTGTGAGTTACCTATCAGTCATATAAATAAATATTTTAGTAGATCAACAACAGATAAATATAATAATTAATAAAGCAACCATTTTTAAAAAGTTATACTTCCTTCTCTGTATCATTCTAACTATAAAGTTTTTTAATTGTAATTAGAATTTGGGAAGGGTGTATCACAAATAAGATAAAACACCTCTCCTTATTGTAAATTAAGTATTAATAGGATCACCATAGGTATGTGGGTAAGGCATACATAACACATAAAATAACATACACAGAATTGAAGTGTACAGAATTAATTTTTTGTTTCTAGCAACACAAAAATGCATCCATGAATGAATAATCGTACTATCTTCAAAGATACCTATTGTACCAGAGGTAACTCACACTACAACTAGCTGTTGGATTTATTATTCGCCGCTCCTGTTTAGTATAGAGCATCTGTAATATAAGGGCACTGAAACTTTATTTGCTGGCCAGCTCGTATGCAGACAGCTGCTGAAAGCAATGACAGTACAGCTGCTGGAGGGGGATAATAACCACATGTTGAAGTCTGTTTGGATGTGTCCTAGATGTGGTGGGGCTTGTGGCATTGGCTTGGTGTCTCATAGGAGTGAAGGATCTTCTTAGTTTTGCTGTTTTGCAAGATCTCAATGGTGTGGTCTCTTGGATGCAATATGGAAGGGAGTGGTGTATGGTAGTTGTAATGATGATTTGATGAGATCTGTGCAAATCATGATATTAGTACAGTCACCCAAAGCTCTGCGGATGAAAATGGGGTGTCTGCTGTGATGTCAAGCAGTTGGTTGACAGATCTTGGCTGTGTGATTTCAGAGCTATTGTACCAACTGTGACTGTTATACTGTTGATGGCAGCAGTGTCTTGTGATAGTCAATAGAATGTGTAACGACTCCCCACACACCATTTCTGCTAATGATGTGCGGATGTCCAGCTTGTACTGTGTGAAGATCTTAGAGGATCAAAGGAAGGGCCTCTGTCCATTTCTCATAACGGCACATAAGAGTTGCCTTTGTGATGTGATGCTATTTTTCTACCAACCCATTGCTGGTGGGATTGTAGCATGTGATATGATGATGCTGGATGCTGCATAATTTGGACACTTCTTGAAACAAACATATTCAGATAGCCAACCATGATCTGTAGTGAATTCAGAGGAGCTAACTGAATTGTGCTATCCAGATGGCAATGAAAGGCTTTGCTGTTGTCTCAGCAGAAACGTCATTGATGGGTGTAGCTTCTGCCCATCAAGTACAGATGTTAGTGCTGTGCAAAGGTATCTGGTTGTAAGGGAAGACTATGAGACCATTGTGGACATGGGAAAATCTTGCTGGAGAGCCTTGAAACTGCTTGATGTTGACATGTACATGTTATCCCATTTTGCATTGCTGGCAATGAATTCCATAACATGCCAGTGCATGGACACCTTTTCTTATCAATGACCACACAAAATGGTCCGTCAGTAACTTGATGGTAATGCTTGCTCCTGGTATGTGACAGAATGTGAACAATATTGGAAGCAGCTTTACAGAGACTTGGAAAAATGTAGCCCCTTGGCTTCTGCTGAGAGACATCACACTGCAGTGTTAACTTGGTGCCTGGCACTGGGATTCGGGGAAATTGCAGTCCTGTGGAAAGGTCGGCCAATAATGCTGTAGTTTGACATCTGCAGTCTGTGCAATTGTGAGTTCTTTGGTGTTTGCCAAACCACAATGCATGAAAATTAATTGACGACATTGTACTCTGCTCCTTTTGTGTGGGACAAATCCATCTTAAATGACTGACGAACTCTGTACATCTGAACTGCTATGAAGAAACACTTGTCACTGGTGTTCTAGAAAGTGGAGACTATCTGTTTGTGGTTGGTTTAAATTGTCATTTAATAGCTTCATAAACTGCAAGTAGTTCTCTGTCATGTGTACTTTGCCAATGCTGCACCGGTTGTAGCTTTTTGGGAAAAAAACATTAAATGGTTGCCAATATTGGTAGATGTGGTGGCGTTGGTCTGCACTATTGCTGTTTGGTTAGTTTCTACGATTGTTGCCAGGGGCACAGATGACCCTGGATGATTGAGAAGCACTGCACTAGTTAGGCTCACCTTGAAGATCATGGAAAGTTTTTTCCATCTCCGGTGTCCACTTGAGCCTGTGGTGCCATGTGCTGCAACTATGCCTGTGAGTGGGATTTGTATAGCCATGATAGCCAAAAAATGGTAATGATGAAAGTTGACCTTTCCAAGGAAAGTCATAATTGCTGGTAATCTGTCAGCTTTGGAAAGGCTTGCTGGGCTGCTGTCTTTTCCAGTAATGAACGAATGCCATCTGCCAGAACAGTATGATCCGGGAAGGTTACATCTGCTTTGCTGATGACACACTTTTCTTCATTCAGTATTCTGCCATAGTTATGCAGCTAGTGATGCTCTTCCTGCACGTCATTCAAGTAGCTTGGTGTTTTGTGAGAACACTAGAATGTCGTCAAGGTATGCTGAACAGAAGCGAAGCTCCTTTGACACATCATCCACAAAAAGTAGCAATGCCTGTGCAGCATTTTTGAGACCAAATGACATAAAGTTCAGACAGGCCAAAGGGCATAATTCCTGCCATCTTCAGGATGTCAAATCTGCCACAGGCATTTGGTTGTACACTTTGTGATAGTCTTTGATGCTGAAAAATTTTGTGATGGCTAATGCACAGACAAAATCTTGAATGTTTGTACAGGGTACTTGTCTGGGACTGTCCTGGCATTTAAAGTGCAGTTATCACCCCAGGTGCACCAACATCCATCTTTCTTTTGCACAAGGAGCAAAGGTGAAGACCACAGGCCAGCAGAATGATGAGATTATCCAAGTTTTGAAAAGTGCCGTGGTCCCGTGGTTAGCGTGAGCATCTGTGGAACGAGAGGTCCTTGGTTCAAGTCTTCCCTCGAGTGAAAATTTTACTTTCTTTATTTTCACAAAGTTATGATCTGTCATTCGTTCATTGACGTCTCTGTTCACTGTAATAAGTTTAGTGTCTGTGTTTTGCGACTGCACCGCAAAACCGTACGATTAGTAGACGAAAGGACGTGCCTCTCCAATGGGAACCGAAAACATTTGATCGCTAGGTCATAGGTCAACCGATTCCTCCACAGGAAAACACGTCTGATATATTCTATACGACACTGGTGACGGCATGTGCGTCACATGACAGGAATATGTTGTCGACCCGCCTAACTTGTACACTTGGCGAATGGGTAAAAAGATTCTTCTACCTTGCCCAATTTAGGTTTTCTTGTGGATGTGACAATCACTCCCAAAAAACTGATGGAAACATAAGAGTTTGTCACATAAACTGAAAATAAAAAATTAAAATTTTCACTCGAGGGAAGACTTGAACCAAGGTCCTCTCGTTCCGCAGCTCCTCACACTAACCATGGGACCACAGCACTCCTGTGCTCACATTATCCTTCATGTTGCCTATCTTGTGCATAGACTACTTAGTTTGTATATTTTGCTTATTTTTTCATGGTTCCACACAACTTCTTCCAGTTTTCTCGATTGATGTGTGTTCAGTTTTTCAAGGTCTATCCACTGTGCCAACTTATAACTAAATCTGAGGGGGGAGCAATGGGGAGGTTCCCTTGTAAGGAAACATTATATTAAAGTAAAATTAAATGTGTATATGGCATAATTGGCAAGGAGTCCCGTTCTGGGGAGTTTGGTCGCTTGGTGAAAGTCTTTTAATTTGATGCTAGCGCGCACGCGCGCGCACACACACACACACACACACACACACACACACACACACACAGTGGAGAAAATCATCTACCTAGCCAGGAACCAAACCTGGGGCTTCGTAATTAAGAGTCAGCAATAGTGTTAACCATAAGACCATGAGCTGCTGACTTTGTTAAAGCAATCTTACAGCCACCTACAAAGACTTGTGCTTTTGTCGGTTCAGTAAAAGACAATTGGGGATTGTGGAAGGCTGGAATCTACAGAACGCCTTGTCAGTTTGACAAAGCCTATATTGGTTGGTCTACAAGCATACTATGTGAAAGGTGCTTTGAACATGATCACCACATTTGTCTTTCACAGCCCAGTAAGTCAACCATAGCCGAACATTTTATCTCCACATGAAATTGTATGGACTATTCTGCCACAGTGATCTTGGCCCTGACAAGACCCTTCTGGAATTCAATAATTAAGGAATATGTGGAAGTATGTTTGGCTAAAGATCTTATTAATCTTGATGGCTGCTTTCAACTATACCAGGTGTTGGATCTGGTGATTTCTTTAATATCTTTAGAAAGAAAGCATTTTATAGCTAATTGCACATCTAGTGACAGTTGTAAAACTTGACACTTGAATTTTATCTCTGCAAGTCCACGTTCTGACTGGAAGTGTGCATCTAGTATCACCATTACTCATGCTCTTGTGCACCATAAATGGAGCAATATTTGAAGATGACACCAAATGTTACAGAGGGTGCTCATGTAACAACTGCCTTTGTGCATGTGTCTCTGCACTAATTTTGGTATAAAGTTAATGGCATGAACTAGTAACATCCAATGTAAAACAATTACATGAAGATGAGTGAATGGTTTTCTGCCAAAATATCATGGCAAGAAATCAATGTCATCCAGCTGCAATCCCAAAACTTTATGGAATACTCTTTCACTTTTAGAACCAGTGAAAGGTTGTTAACTGTTTTAGCATTCAGTTTTCTTTTTTAAATGCACTATATCCACCTTTTGTGTTGCATGAAAGAAGAGCTCCAAAACCTGTATTTAATTGCAAATTTCTTGAATTTCGTCATTGATTGTTTTCAACTGCTTGTGAGCATCTTCCTTTGTGATGGCTTTGTACTTAATTGTCTGCAAAATAAACTGTCAATGATTATACATGTTTATCACCATTGGGATCACTAATTGCATGGGGTAAGATTACACACCGTGTAGAATAATGTACACAAAACTGAAGCATTGAAGCATAAAGAAAGACTTCTTTATTTCTAGCAACATAAATACACATTTGTAAATGAACATATGGACTCTACACTGAAATTAACTTCAAGGATACCCCTTATACCAGAGGTAAGACACACTTCAGTTTGATGCTGTATCAATTCTTCCGACAGTTACATCTATGTATTAATGTGTATTTGCCATTAATTTCACAACACTGAAGGCTCATTCCCTTCATATGGAAAAAATTACGTAAATTAATTATTGGGTAGTGGTTTACAGAGTCCAAGATTTCAAACTGGTGTGCAGCTAATTAAAAAATTTAGTAATAGTTGTGTAAACAATATATATGCTTCATCGTTACAAATTTTATTGTTTTTTGTAAGAAATGAACCAAGATTAATGGAATAGCATGGTTTCTTTCTACATACAACTGTGAAACATGTCCCCAAAGCCATAAAAATGGAAAAATTATTGTAGTGTGGTTATCAATGATGTAGTAGACCATTTAACATACATATCACAATAACTGCAGATGTAGAAAAGCAGATAAACATTTAACATTATTGCATGGTGTAATAAAAAAACCAAATGTAAATATTTATTGTTCTTATAATCCTTTCAAGCAGATCTTCAAAGTTTTGCCAGCTTCTTTCAAATGATAAGATTATGTACCACTTGAATGAAGCTGTTGTTTTTAAGATAACACTAACACTCAACTTCTGATAAGCCAGACACTGTAATAGTGGCACATGTGCCAGTAAGATGACTGAGTATGTGTGATTGCAATATAATGCTTGTCTCAAATAAAAGATGAGCACCTTCCCTTAAACAAGTGCAGTAAGTAGTTTCATAAAGGAGGAGGAAAAAGAACGCCAGTTAAATGTGATAAATTTGTACTATAACATAAAATTTAAATATCATTTTATTCACATCAAGTTTAATGTGGAACATTATAGATTTTTACGAAAAATAGGAACAAGAAGAAAAAGAAAAGGGGAATGAAAATATTTACATCACTTTATGCAATAATTGCAATATCATTTACAATTGTGTTGTCAATGGAATGTGTTATGATGTATGTAAAATTTGCCAGTTCAGACTATAAAATTCTTCTGTCAAGTACTAGCGGTATTCAGATAGGATTATAGAGTCCTTTTTAAATATGTTTCTGCCACCTGGTTTGTTATAAGTTATTAACATTATATACAGTGCTATCCGAGTGTAAGGCTTTAAACAGAGCAGGGGAAATTTATTACTTTCTGTATGATGAGTGTTGTTACTGTACTTGAATGTATTGTGGACATTGAAGCTGCATGTAAGAAATTGAAAAATAATGTTGTAACTTTTAAAAATCAAATGACTGTTTACTCCATTATTACTTAACATCTTAGAATAGATTACTGTGTCTGCTCCCCCCCCCCCCCTTCCCCCTCCAACACTGAGTTTGTTCAAACATAGAAACGTGTTTTCATTGTAGAGATGTAATATTGTGGCTGTGATTAATGGTAACTTCTCAGAACTTTAGATGTGACAGACTCAGTTTGCTTTATGTTGTTCTGCACTTTTCTCTAAAGTTCACTATGTTCATGTGTTGGGTTTCACTTGATCTTCTATGTACAGAATCATACTCGTCCACCATCTGGCATCTCTGCTTCTAGTCAGTGAATAGGATTTCTCTTTCCATTGACTTAACCCCTAGGAACATGTTTGTTATACAGTGCAATGAGTCTGTCAGTGAATTTCCAAACTTAAACATATAATGTCAGCTCATTGCTTATGTGCTGCCACTGGATATATGAACAATCAATTTGTAGAGCATCATGCTTGATGTGTTTCACATCTCTGTGTGTTACTAGGCTTGAATTTTCTCTAGCAGGCAATAGAGAGTACAGTAACAATATTACACCAAAGGCAGAAGTGCTAGGCATAGAAGTCTGACTAGCTTGAATTACTTTACCTGCCCTATTTGTTACTAGTATTTCTGTAAGAGTATGAGTATGTGTCAGGTGATGGATTGGATCCAGAGGTGTAACATTCATGTTATTGATGTGAAACAGTCAACTTAAATTCTTTGTGCTAAAATGCTACACCTAATTTTTGAAAAAAGTAGAATAGGCCTCCACTATGTAACCAGTTGACAGAAGTCTCTTGTTCAATGAGCTCTTACCTTTATTACTGTGATCTGAGGTGTTACTAGTGGCAGCAATTGTACTACTGCATAACTTAGAAAATTATATGAACTGCAGTGCAATAGTGTTTACATTTATTATAGTTAATGTTTGCTGCTGTGTGTCCATTCATTTCTTTTTCAATGGTCCTATCAGAAAACAAAATTTTCTGTAACAGTTACTATGTAGTTTACTCATTGTACATCCTGAAAATGATCTGTTAGTGTTCCTGGCAACCCATAAAATCCCCTAGTCAAAGTTCCACATATAAAGAAAAACTTGATTTATTTAAAATCTGTCTGCCTAGAGTCTCTACTGTGTCACTCCGTGTCAATATTCAATCAAACCTTTGTCTAGATGCAAAGATGTGCACTGTGCAACACTGTGGTGCATCTGACAGTGTTTCACAACACCCAACTTACTCTACCTCAAATACTCTTATTTCACACACAGTTAACTAAATCTGTTCACTTTGTGAGACATGTCATTTCTTGCATACCACTGTGAACTGTATGGCAATGTGTGCCACTTATTAGAGATTCTTCCCATTCCATTCATGTCTGATTGCTAAAATACCTCTGTGCATGCTGTAATTAGTCGGATCTGGACTTCATGGCTCCTGTGGGAGCAGAAACCAACTTTTTGACCACAATTAGAGTGGCCTTTCAGTGCTACTGGTGCACTTTTGTTATCAAGAGTCACTTATATTTTGTCACAACTGCTCACTGAGCATCATCAAAAATCATTGATACAATTGATCTCTTTAAGTGGAAGGAGTGGAAACTTTATTGTATAGGTTACTTCAGTGGAGGGGCCTGCTGTTGTCTATTGCTTCTTGCATCGTGTGGCATGATTGGTAGTCATTGACAAATGAGGTGTGGAATCCTGCTTTCCTCCTGCTGGATGCAGGCCTTGCGCAATTACTCACTGATAATTCTTGCATCTCTTGTTGTTAGTATAGCCTCACTGCCAGATTCCAGTTCCTCCTAGAATTCATGGAGTACCAAAAATACATAAAAAAACCATTCTTGAAGGCTGATAGTGAATGGGGTCAACTTGTCTGCTTACAACTTGGTGAAGTTCTAGCCTGCAAATTAAGACGTCTTTGGTGTGCAAAACTGACCCTTTATGTGAAGAACTTGATGGACTTTATAGAATGCATAAGGGGAGAAACATTTTTAAAGCGGGAATTATGGTCAGCCTTGATGTAAAATCACTGTTCACAAACATGCCACTAGACAAAACTGTTTGTATCCTAAAAATAGTATGTCTCGCCAGATGTATGCGATCTGGTAGAGTTATGTTTGTCTGCATCATACTTCAGATGACAAGGAAAATACTGTAAGCAGACTGACAGTGTAGCAATGAGATCTTCCCTATCCTCATTAGTGACCAACATATTCATGAAGGCATTTGAAGCAATGGCTCTTTGTTCCTTTCCTGTGAGCCCCTGATGGTGATTCAGATACTTTGATATCGCATTCGCTACATGACCCTATGGTGAGACAGAGCACTACAGATTTCATCAATATTTGAACAAAATGCACAGGAGAAGACTTGACAAATTCCTAGACATGAAAATATGTATGATGATGGATGGAAAACTAGGGCACAGAGTACACTGGAAGCCTACACGTGCTGACAGGTATTTGCACCCCCAATCCAACCACCACTCAGCACAAAATAACTGTCATCCTTTCACTGGCTATCCAAATACAGCACCTAAGTGATGTTCACATCATATCATCCTAGCTCAAAAGGTGGGAAATAATTTTGTTGGTCAATGGTTGCAGCCATAAATAGATCCACACACCAATGGCACTGAATAAAAGGAAGGAAGATAGGTAAGAAATTGACAACTTCCAACAAGCAGCATGTTTACCCTATGTGAAGAATGTCACTGGACTGGTGTCCAGCTTGTCTTTTACATCAGCTGCAAGATCTAAAATGGGCCAGGCTGCAACAAGTACAAAGTAGATGCTATGCACACTGCACACTTTAGCGAGGTGGAATGTGAGTTTGGAAAAGTCGACCAGCAGGCCGGTAGCTACACATATACAGAAACATGAGTGCTCCATTCAATTAGGGTAGCACTGAAAATCTGCAGTGGCAGAACACCACAAAGACTGTGGTAAGGAAATAAGATTTAATGAAACTTGGGCACTTACCAAGTATCCGGGGATAGTGAAATGGTGAAATGCAAGGCCAGAGAAGTCAATGAAATACTAAAACATGCTAACAACATGAATAGAAAGGATGGATTCAGGCTTGCCCTGTCCTGGTTGCCAGCCATCATAGCCTGGCAGGTCACGGTAACAACACGAGAAGCGAGTGTTGCCAGCAAGCAACTTCCACCACACAGCCTGCATCCAGCAGAAGGAAAATAGGAGCCCACAGCTTTGCCAATAACTACCAGTCATGGCACACAATGCAAGAAGCAATAGTCAACAGCAGTTCCCTGCTCACTCCACCACAGTAACCTATTACAATAAAGTTCTCGCTCCTTCTGCCTCAACATACCAATTACATCAATGACTTTTTTTTAATTATGGTGTAATGGTATGCTCAGTGAGCAGTCACGACAAGAGATAAGTGACTGGACAACAACAACAACACACCAGTATACATAAGGAGGCCACTGCAATGGTGGCTCAAACAATGGTTTCTCCAACATTTGTTTTTATAATAGGATGCAGTACCATACCCAGAAAGCTCTTACATCAACTGACTCAGACCAAAAAAGCTGCAAAATTATTTAAGTGATGTCACACTTAAATAATTTTGCAGCTTTTTTGGTCTGAGTGTAATGTCATACACTCAGCTGAAAACATAAAAATGTTGTTCATAATTAGTTTGATAAATTATGTAGTCTTTGATTGTTAACTATTACATGATGAGTATAACACTCTCTTCTGTTCCTCATGTGTTTTTCTTTTCTTGCTTTATCCTTGAATGTCTTTTGGTTGGATAGATCACAGTTCCAGATGGGCTTGTATAAACGCAATATTCTTTTTTATTTTTTAAAGCTTCAGAAAAGACCAAGGGTGCTTTACATTGCACACACACTGCCGACTATGTTGTCTATCATGGTGGTAAAATCAGATTGTCATATCTATTGTTGTTTCAGTCTGTCACAGCAGCCAGAGTCCCCAATTACATTATTTATTTATTTTTATTTTTTATTTATTTGTTTTATTTTTATTTTTTATTTTGCTGCACAACAATATTAGCAAAAGCTATTGATAGATCTGGTTTATTTGATCTTCCCCAGCAATGCATGAATGTTTTGGGGATCTTTACGTAGCTAAATAAATAGATAAATAAACACTGTTCTACCTGTAAAATCTTCATCTGTTGAGCCAGCCTGCTTTTGGTAGGTGTATCCTCAGGCAGTTGTGGAAGAGTTGAAGTTCCCTGTTCTAATTGTATTACTTGTGGGTATTATTATGTTTATACTGAAGTTTTTGTTGCTTAGAGGATTGCGAATTCCAAAGATTTTCAATTTCATTTTCTGTATCCACGCTGTGATAGCTACTGTTTCTTCTGTGTCATGTTTGTTCATCTCTGTCATTACTTCAAAATCTGATATCATGTTTCCTCATACTACATCTAGTATTCCCCTGGCTACATGTCTCTTCTTGCAGTCCATGTATAATATTTTCCTTTATATTATAGCTTTTGGTACTGTTTGCAGTGACATTTGTCCCTTGAACTATTAAGATGTCACTTTTTTTCTTCAAAAACAACTTTTTTATGTTGTGTTATTTTTTATTTAGAGAGTCCTCCTACATTCCACTGAAAAATATGTATGCTTTTAGTTGCCCCTCGGTATCATATGGCCAAAGGGAAGTGCAAAACTGAAACAGAAAATAAACATTGCAAAACAAGAAGCACTAAAAAATTTTGTTATTATGATGGACTATACAACTGATAGCATGAAAGCATATTGCTCAGTGAATATCTTGAACAATAAAAAGATGCTGAAGAGAGACAATGACTTATGAAGATTGAAATAAAGAAGATATGGATACAAAAATAAAAAAAGGAGGGAAATATCAGTGAGAGTGACATAAATTATTTAATTGTGACTTAACCATGGAAGAATTGAATCAGTCTGTGAATAGATTACAGACAAAAAGCAACCAGGACCAGACAACATTTTCCCAGAGTTTTTAAAAGATTTAGGAGGTAGATAAAGATCTATTTTCCAATTGAAATATAAGAAGGTCTGTAGAAAATACATAAGCCTACCAACTAGTGGGTAAAAGCTACAGACATAGTAATCTCCAGATCACCTTATCGACCTCAATAATGATCAAAATCTTTGAAAAAATTTTTTAACTTTAAGACTCAGTTACTTCCTTAAACATTAAAAAATCCTAAGAGCAAGCAAGTTTCAAGGATACCTGTCCACACTCAACTCAGTTCTCAGAACTGCAAAACACCAAATTAGGATTCAATAAAAAGTAAAGCTCATTATCAATATTTGTTGATCTCCAATGAGCACATGATATGGTGTGGAGGAGTGAGTTTATAAGTAAACTGAAAATATATGGAAGTGGAAGAAACAAATCAAATTGGATAAAGAGGTTCCTGACTCAGAGTGTGACAAAAATACACTGTAACAAGGTACAACCAAGTTACATCTAAATATAAATTGTACATAATTACTCTGCAATTCACAATTAAGTGCCTGGCAGAGGGTTCATCAAATCACCTTCAAGCTATTCCTCTACTGTTCCACTCTTGAACAGCATGCAGGAAAAATGTACACTTAAATCTCTCTGTGTGAGCTCTGATTTCTCTTATTTTATTACAACAATCATTTTTGCTGCCTTTGTAAGTGGATGCCAACAAAATATTTTCACATTCAGGGGAGAAAGTTGGTGATCTAAATTTCATGAGAAGATCCTGCCGCAATGAAAAACACCTTTGTTTTAATTAATGCCACCCCAATTTGCATATCATATCCAATGCACTCTGTTTCCTAGTTCATGAATACAAAATTAGCTGACCTTTTTGAACTTTTTCAATGTCCTCTTTCAATCCTACCTGATGCAGATAGCACACCATGCAGCAGTACTCCAGAAGAAGACAGACAAATGTACTACAGGCATTCTTTTTAATAGACGTGTAATGTTTTCTAAGTGTTCTGCCAATAAATTAAAGTTCACTTTCCCACAAAATTACCTGTGTGATTGCTCCAATTCAAATTATTCAGAACTGTAATCCCTAAGTATTTAGTTGAATTCACTGCCTGTGTATTTTGTGATTTGTCATGTAACTGCAGTTTAGCAGATCCTTTTAGTACTCTTGTAAATGACTTCACTGTTTTCATTATTTAGAGGCAATTGCCATTTACACCATACAGATATACTGTCTAAATTATTTTGCAATTGGTTTAGATCATCTGCTGAAATTATGAGACAGTAAATGATAACATCGTCTGCAAA
This sequence comes from Schistocerca serialis cubense, assembly GCF_023864345.2. Taxonomy (NCBI): domain Eukaryota; kingdom Metazoa; phylum Arthropoda; class Insecta; order Orthoptera; family Acrididae; genus Schistocerca; species Schistocerca serialis. Next base: position 552,485,798 of record NC_064642.1, on the reverse strand, counting down.
CAATCTAAGAGGGCTGCTCAGATTGTCTCGTATATCATTATATAGATTAGGAGCAGCAGAGGACCTATACACTTCCTTAGGAAACACCAGATATTCCTTCCATTTTACTCAATGACTTTTCATCAGTTACTATGAACTGCAACATTTCTGACAGGAAATCATGAACCCATTCGCACAGCTGAGATGATACTGACTCCATAGGCACACAATTTGATTAGACATTGTTAGGGAGTAACAGTTTCAAAAGCTTTCTGAAAATCTGGCAATATGGGATCAGTCTGACATCACCTGTTGATAGCATTCATTACCTTGTGAGAATAAAGAGCTAGTTGTGTTCCACAAGAATTACATTTCTGAATCCTTGCTGGCTATTTGTTAGTAAAATGTTTTCTTTGAGGTAATTCATAATGTTTGAGCAAAATCCTGCAGCAAATCTAAATTAGTGATATGTGTCTGTAATTTAGTGCATTACTCCTATTTTATTTCTTGAGTATTGGTGTGGTAAGTGCAACTTTCGAGTCTTTAGGTATGAATCTTTCAATGAACAAGCATTTATAAATGATTGCTAAGCGTAGAACATACTCTGAGAGGAACCTAAGTAGTATACAATGTGGACTGGAAGCCTCACCATTATTAATGGACTTCAGCTGCTTCACTACACCAAGGATATCTACTTCTAAGTTACTCATGTTGGCAGGTGTTCTTGATTCAAATTCTGGAATATTCATTTCATCTTCTTCAGTGAAGGAATTTCAGAAAACTGTGTTTAGTGACTCTGCTTTAGTGGCACTGTCATCAGTAACATTTCCATTCCCATTGCACAGTGAAGGTATTGATTAAGTCTTACTGCTGGTGTTCTTTGCACATGACAAGAATCTTTTTGCATTTTCTAGCAGATTTTGAGACACTGTTTCATTGTGGAAACTATTAAAAGCATCTCACACTGAAGATCATGCTAAAGAGTTACAAAGAAAGTAAAATTGAACTGCCAAAGGGTAGCCATATACTGCTCAGTATCTACATAAATGACCTGGTTAAAGTGCTGAAGAGCACTGAAATTATAAATGTGAATGTGTTTATAGATGACATCCTTATGGGTTGTCTAAACCAAAAACACTAGAATGTTGACAATAAACACTGCATAAACATGATCTTTATAGAATGATGTGATCATCAATAAATCAAAAACTGTGTATCAGGTCTTCTCCCTATAACATAAAATCTCAAACTTCACTATAAATACTGAAAACAAAATGCTTCTAAACAGCACCTGCACCAATTTAAATAATAATAAATTATTATTTGCCAACTTTGTAGACTTTAATAAACAAAGAAATGCAGAAAATAAAACCAGTCTTGAAGACACTAGCTGGAGCAAAATGGGGATGCACTCAGGGTACCTTAAACAAAACATTCAGTACATATATATGGTTATGTTATTAAATATGGAAGTGGAATTTTGATCTCCACAGAACAAAAGCTGATAGGCACTTCAGAGAGGATTGAAAATTGAGCACTTCACCTCATAACTAGGGCAGTCGAAGATACACTTACTGTTGCCATGCATCTATACACAAAAAACCCTCCCCTTGCAACAGAAATCAAGAAGCAAGCCATAAGTACATTCATCAAAATGTAAACTTCACAGAAAACAAATTGTATCAAAGTCTGTCCTCCAAGGCCAATAAAAACAGATGAAATCAATAGAAGGATGTAAAAAGATATTGGACAGTCTAGATATAAATGTAACCACAGAGAATATCTAAAAACTTGTCAATCATTTACAGTCCATGTACATAAAAAAAACCAGCTGACAGTGAGGAACAATGCTAAGAATGAAACTTCAGACACTATTTTAAAGGCAACTGCAATATGAGTGCTACTTGAAAAAATATCCAGAACCAGAATGGTTTAGAACAGGGCTTCCCAACCTTTCCAGCTGACGGATCCCTTCTTCAGTCGAAAATCCATGGTGGACCCCTAGTCAGTCAAGAGCACTGTAACTTTAAATTTCAGAGCGAAACCCAAGGGAACTGAAAGCTTCTTAATGCAAGTGACATGTTTCCAATGACCCCCCCCCCCCCCCCCTCCCTGAACTATCAATAGTCTTTGGTTTAGAGATGAATGAAAACAACTTGAAATTAACGATCCAATTTGAATTACCACTGTATCCAGACACTTACTAGTGGATTTACTCCCTTTGTTCAACACACTATAGCCTGATTAAAATTATTTGGTAATTAACATTTCACACGTTGGAGCTGCCTTCCTCCAAGAGCAATCAACGTCACGTCCAAACTGTTCGCTGTTGACAAACTGCCGCTTGTGGTCTGTTCACTTCCACTGTTTGGCTACTGTTGTGCATATTTCGTAAGTCGTGTGTGTGTGTGTGTTTGTGTTTGTGTGTGTGTGTGTGTGTGTGTGTGTGTGTGTGTGTGTGTGTGTGTGTGGTTTTTCGTGAAATCCGAAGAAAAATGTTCAAATGTATTTAATGTCTATGGGACTTAACTGCTGAAGTCATCAGTCCCTAGTCTTACACACTATTAACCTAAGTTTAACTTCCGCTAAGGACAACACACACACATGCCCGAGGGAGGACTCGAACCTCTGGCGGGAGCGGCCTCCCAATCCACGACGACATGGCGACTTAGACTGCGCATCTATAAAAGCCAATAAAATCGCTAATCCTGCAACATCAGTGGATTCATCTATCTGCAGAGCAAATGAATTGTGTTCTATGTGAGAAATAAGTGTCTTTCATATCATTTGATGTATTAACAATGCATCTCTTGACAGTATTGTTTGATACTGGCACCGAAGATACAAGTTTTACTGCCTTTTCATCTAGCATGCAAGAAACAATATCATTAACACACGGCTTTATGATATTTTCTGCAATGGTATGAGCTTTGCCTGTTTTTGCCATTCCATAACTAACCAAGAAAGTAGCTTTTAATCAATTTTCGTTAATTGTTTTTGCATGAGTTTTCATGCAATGCTGAGAAGCAGCTGGTTCAGCACTCTTTCTTTTGAGAAAATCTCAAAAGATGTCTTTAGCCTGGGAATCTGGGTGAGTACTCCAAATGATGGCCCAGTTTAACTGGAACCATTGAACTGTTCGCACAAATTACACACTGAGCTTTACCCTCCTTTGTCTCCACAAAGCCCATTTCTAAAAATAGCTTTCGTTGTAATTATGCTTCTTGGTTATTCTACTTCCACAGGATATTGCAACCAATGGAGTACTTGCAGTGTTTTCACATAATAAATCCAGCTGTGGATCTTCTTGTGATTGTTCTTCCTTTGGTCATCCTCCATCCTCATTCATTTCAACTGGAAACTTCCCTTGTTGTGAATGTGATAGAGAAACTGCACCATTCTTCAATGTCCTGACTTCAGCAACCGATCCATGTTAGAAGTAATAAACAGGTCAAAAATTGACTTATGAAATAGGTAGTGCACTGACAAAGCAGGTTTAACATTTAATGATGCCTGGGGCCGCATACGTGCCAGCGAGCACTGTGATTGGTCGACAAAGCACGCTTCGCGCATGCGTAAAAGGTTTCAGCGCATCTAGCACTGTGAGCCGTTGCACAAACGACCCCTGTATTGTTGCGAAACAGTCGATCAGAGAAGCCACATTCTCTCGCACTAAACTGTGTATGAATTCTCACTTAGGAGCCGCAAAGGCTGCTTGGGAATATGACCTGAAGTAAAAGTACACATGTTTTTAATACGAAAAAAAAAGTGATGAATTTGATTTTCACATTTTTATTCAATAATTTTACTCATTATTTTACACAGTTTGGTGAAATGTGGCCGTGGACCCCCTAGAAAGAGCCGCACATTAAATGAAACAGGTATGCTTCAAAGTTCCCATTTTTCTTCTGAACACATAGTTCAACATCCTGTGCAGGCACAACAACACAAGTGTTGAAATAATTCAGCATAGTCCTACTACCAGCACATGGCAACTTTCTGGATGTATCAGTGTCCTGTGAACACACATAAACTGAATACTACATATGGAAAATTTTACCCATTGCAAATACAGTATGTCAACAATTTTTACATTGGTGATAATCCCACACAACTTTAATTTTTACACTAATTAAATGACAGTCATCATTTGCTCCCATAAATACTGTTCACTGATGAAGGCACATTTACACAGAATGGAATCAACAACACACATTATAATCATCATTGGTGTGGCGTGATTGGTAATGGCCAAATGATGGGACAGAATAGCTTGAATTTTTTGGAAAATTCCTTTGTTGAACACCCATCACATTTTGTCAGATGTGTGAGGGAATATGCAGAGGCAGTCAGACAAGCAACACACCATGCTCTCCCAAGGGTGCACAAATGCAACGAAGTTTATGGTGGGATATTTGAACATTTCTTGTAAACTGCACAACTGCTTAGAGGTGAATCTGATAAAAATATGTATTTTCTAATTGATACTTCATAAAATGAATGTTGCAATAAGTTCATAGACTTCCATGCCCAGTGTTATTTTGAGTAACATATTTTTGGCTATTGGGCCCTGTCATTATAAACTGCTAAAACAACTAAATTGCAGATGTTTCAACTGACTTGCTGTGGTTCTCATGCAGGCGGTTCACTGCTGATACTGGTGAATATCTTTCTTTATGTACTGTGTATTTTGGTTATGTGGTGGCTACTGATGTCACGTATCTGGGGTGGAACCCAAAAATATTTTATTCAGACTGTAATGTTTACTAACTGTTGCACATGTGTAAACCTGGCAGTCTACTAAATAATACAGAAAATAAATAATAGTGTACATGAAATGTGTTCTATCTTGCAAACCATTCAGAAGAGGGCATACATCCATATGAAGTTTTCCCCTTCAAATGATCATTCCTGTCATACAATAACAGTAATAATAATAATAATAATAATAATAATAATAATGATAACAATACTTTACTGAGCATTGAATGATTCTTTGCATATGTATAAAAACAGATTACAATTCTTGAAACATAACACAATAATATATTATTCTGAATATGTCATTGATTAACAAAATGATTAAATTAGAAATAAAATGGTTCACTTAACACTGTTTACATATTTTTTAAATGCACTTCTTATTCTGCATTGTGGATGATATTCTTCTAATATGTAAAAGAGATTTTGTAACAGAAATTTCTTTAGCTGAAATTTAAGCTGCATTTTATGTAGGGTCATAACTTTACTGCATATTGCATTGGCTAACTTTAAACCTGCATATTGCAGACCCTTTTCATAGAGTGCTGTTCTGTGGATGCTGATGTACCATTTTTCTTTATTTCTGGTATTGTACTGATGCAAATCAGAAGAAATGTTGGGCTGCAGTCTTTTAACAAACCATATGGCTTTTAGAATGTACATGTTTACTACAGTTAGCACACCAGTTTTTGGAAACAAGCCTCTGCACGATTCCTTATATTTTGCTCTGCAGATGATTATTATAGCCCTTTTTTAAGTGTCAATATCTTATCTAGATTTGCTTTGGTTGTTGCGTCCCAAATTTCTGTTCCATAATGCAGGTTAGAGGAAAATAGAGCATGATATGGAGTCTTTAGGACAACAGTGTCTCTGCAGAACTTGCCAATCATATTAACAGCAAATACATTCTTAGACAGCTTACATGCTAGAGTGTCAACATGTGTGTCCCATTTTAGATTGCTTTGAAATTGAGGAATTTTACACTAAACTTTTTCCTTTATATACTAATTCCTTGCCTACGTATAGTTTAACTTCTTCATTAAAACTACTGTTGTTGAACTCCATGAGACATGTTTTACTATTGCTTGCATTTAATTGGCTTTCATTAATGTATTGAACAGTTTCATTTGTCACATTATTACAGTGGGTCTGTCATACATTAAATGATTCCTTTTTAGGTACAATGGATGTATCATCCACATAGAGAACTTCTTTGGAACTTTGAGTGCAATGTTTTATGTCATTTACATAAATCAGAGACAGAAGAGGACCATATTCCTGAGCCCTTGGTCGCTCCATATTTTATATTAGTGATTTTGGAGTTTTGAACACCATTTTCAGTTTTAAGTAGTACAGACTGTTTTTGGTTATTCATGTAAGACTTTATTAGTTCATGAGCAATGCCTCTCTTACCAATGTTCCATAGCTTATGTAATAGGATAGTAGTGTTCACACAGTCAAAAGCGGTAGAGGTGTATACTTGCAACATGCTACTTGTTCTTGATGCCAGTTATTATCTCTTCAATTAACTGAGCAGCTGCTTTGCTAGTTGATTTCCATTTTAAGAATCTGTTTTGATTTTCAGACATTGGGTTGTGTATGTTTAGAAAGTTTATAATTCTGCTATACATGACTTTTTCAACTATGTTGGAGAAGACAGGAAATACTGAGATTGGTCTGTAGTTTTCAGTTTTGTGTTTGTCACCATTTTTAAAGATTGGTATTACCTTGGCTATTTTTAGTCTGTCTAGGAAAATGACTGATTCTGTTATATTATTTACTCCTACAGACAGAGGTAAAGAGACATTTTACCTACACAGAGGCCATTATGCCCTGTGGAACTCGAAGATTTTAGAGAACTAATGATGATAATTGTTTATTTGCAGTTTGTGGGGGCTAGCTACGTGCTTTGCTCAGATGGATTGTCTTTAAAATTATACTGCAGGTTATTATGTTTGTCACTGACAGCTTCCCATACTGAATAAAAATTTTCATTGAAAATATTAGCAATTTCAAGTTGGTCATTTGCAACCATCCCACTGTCATCAATAATGAAGTCTATACAGGATACTGACGACTGAATAGTGACCATTCCTCCTGAACACCCTAGATAGAATTAACTTATTTACAGAAGCTGTAATATTGGTTGATCCTGTAGCAGCAATTCAAGATATCTCAACAAATCATAAGCAGAATATTACAAGGTACGTCAGGGACAAAAATAAAGGAATAACGTTTCAGTGAATACCTTCGCTTGTAGAAACCAACAGTAGTGAGACTGTTGATCTATTGACCAAAAAAGGAGCATGTATTACTGGCTAAAAAAGGAACACATATTAAAGGTGGCCAAAAAAGGAGCATGTATTACAGGCTAAAAAAGGAACACGTATTAAAGGCTAACAACAAAACTTATTCTATCTGACACACTTAAGAAACTTACTCACATGACAGTTATGAAATCCCATTTAATAGACTTAACAAGTAAATCAAAAGGGAAAATTTGGGTGAATATACAAGAATGTTGTGAGCTGTTCAGAAACAAACTGATGAGGGAAGCAATGGCCAACTTTAGATTAACAATGGGACATGATTGCCTAGTCCAGTACCTAAACAAATGAATGTCCTATTCGCCAAACTAGTGTTGTGAATTTGGATTATGTACTGATATGCTTAGGTTTGGATTCAGAAGCACAGAAAGAAGGCAACATCTGCAAATTATACTGGGATGTCAGAAATCATATGTTCTAATTTTTTGAAAACTTTACTTCATTATTACATTTACTTCTCTAAGCTGTTATGTACATCAACAGATGTTACTGGGATGTCAGAAACTGTATGTTTTCCTTTTTCTGTAGGCATAACTTATATTTTATTATTATTATTATTATTATTATTATTATTATTATTATTATTATTTTCAAAGTAATTACATATGAAATAATTAATATTTTCTTGTTAATATGCAGTGAGATATTAAATATATTATGGATTGATTTCCAATAAAGCAATATGTAACTACATCAACAACATGATTATTTTTACCAATTAATATTACTGTATTTATACTTTCATCAGAATACATTAACATTTCAGTTGCTATAATAGAGGTGGTCCCATTCATTAGCCCTAATTATTCTATACAAAACACTGAATCATGAATTAACATATCTACTCTATGGATAATCATTTGCCATTATATAAGGATTGAACAGAGTGAGTGAGTGAGTGAGTGAATGAGAGAGAGAGAGAGAGAGAGAGAGAGAGAGAGAGAGAGAGAGAGAGAGCACACGTGTGTGGGCACAGAGGTGCAGGTGCATTCATGTGTTTAGCAGTCACCTTTCAAAGTGTTTCCAATAGAATGTTTATTGTACTGTAATTTGTCAATTTTAATGTTGGGAGTTCTCCTTCATTTCCTTGAGACCTAACCCTATTTTTAAAATTTGATGCTCTTTCTTATTTTCATTAAAATTGCCTGAATCACTGAATCCAGATTAGTGCTTAAAAAGTTTAGAATACTTTTCAATATGATGACATGTAACACAAACACACAAAATATATAATCTCATTAATGGAGGCCGTATTTAGATGGAGACTTTCTAGGCCACAAGCCTAGACATATGCAACACGAAGAGACCTTCAATGCAAAAATTTTAAATCAAAAATGTTTTTCTTTTGAAACTGATGTAGATGTAATTATTTTGCATACTCTTTTTTGACTTTTTCAATGGATGGCTGATATGATTCAAGTGAGGATTTCTCTCTCAAACCTTGTGTCATATTCCCAACAGTGCCAAATCAAATGTATGGTACTAAAACTGGTAAAACTGCAAAGCCGTTTAAAATAATGGTTAATGGAATTTTGGCCATTTGAAGTGAGTTAGATTTTGTAGGAACCGATTTCTGCCATGCCAAGCTTCATTCAAATCAAGACCTGTAAAAATTTTTAGTTCCTTTTACCAGGCACAGACTCTTGAGCTCCTGTAATGGGGAAAATCTTTTTTGAAATGACTGTATTCATCGGTGAGATATTACAAGAAATATACATAATATGTTAATATCCACAATGTCTGACTAATAGTGTGTTGACTTGTAATGTCATAGCCAGTTCACACAGCCATTGTGATTGTTTATGCAAGAAATTTAAAATTCAAATAAATAAATAAATAAATGCATTTTTTAAAAATATGACTTATTTTCATAATAATAATTTTTCATCGTATGAAGTACACTACCACTCATTGTCAAAAACTCTATAAATCTGCCACATCTCTACCAACATTATGATGGTTGTACCTGTCATTGTAGATGAATCATCATGTAAAAGCAAATTAGAGCTATTACTCTAATATCTTTTTTATATTTTCCATATAATCTATAATTATGGAACACTGTAAAATACAAACTAATCAACATAAAAAGAAAGAGGGGTTTAAATTTGTAAGTGCCAAATGAAAACTTTTTTCATTTTTAATCTCATAAACTAATTAAATCATAAATAGCATAGCAAAATTGAATAGAATTGAATAATAAACCTTAAATTCAGCATTTGACAATTGCTTTGATGTGTTGTTTTGCATATTAGTTATCACAAAATTCCCCCTGTTACGGTTCAGCCTAGTGGTCTTTAGATCTTAAATATGAATGGTCATTAACACAGTACAAATGGAAGATGTAGATGTCAACAGCGTTTTCATTATTATATGAAACTCACATTAAAATTTAGATTCCTCTAATATACTTTTATGTTGCAGCTGATGATTCGATAGACCTAAGTTCCCACATGGATACCACCATAAGTGTGGGGGAGCACGCCTTTAGCCAAATGCAGGGAGACCTTGACCAGCAGCGGCTCCTGGGCGAGCGACCACAGTCTGATCCTCTAGGTGACCTCATGGTTAAAGAAATGCAGAACAAAGAGAGGTATGACTTCATATCATCCTTATTCTTAATCTTTTTCTCAGCAATTCCTTTGCCTTTTTCGTTTCTTGGTGCACAATAAGAGTTACAGTGGTCTTTCTCATTTCAGTATGCACATTCTACCTCTGTATGTTCTTACTTCCCATATCCTTCATCTACAGAACTTGAACATTTGCAGCCAAGTAAAACTTTATTGAAGTAAGAACTTCATCTGCTATGGCATTGAGTTCACTTCTGTTTATAAAATAATTTTAACTTTAATCACTTAATACAGATCAGGCCTGCTAACTCCATAGGGTGTTATATTAACTTACACTGGTGATCTGCATGAAGCACTAACCATCGTCATAACACCTAAGTACCACCTAACACTTTAATCAAACAGTATTGTGTGCACTGGAAAGAAAAGAGGAGAATGATAGTATTTATGTGGCTAGTGCAGAGTCTCAAAGACAAGTGAAAAGTACAGAAAGCTATAGCTGTAGTGCTTATTGCCCATATTTTGCACAGCAGTTTAAGAAAAGATGTGAAGCTTAATTTAACAGAGTCCTTGTTTCTTCCTGCATTTGGCATTTCAATCTAGATATATGAAAAATGATATTGGGGAATGGACGTGAAAACAAAGCCAGATGTGTATATATTTATATACACAAAACAGCATTTATGTACTTTCCAGTCAATGCATACTGCCATTTCCTTGTCATTTGAATGTTATTCCTACGTCCAGGCACTAGTAGAAATGGACGAGCAGCAAATGTATTAAACTGAACATAACTTGTATATCAGAATGGATTACTTCTCACCAAATAGGTAGGCATGGGATAGGCACACACACACACACACACACACACACACACACACACACACACACACACACACACACACATTTTTGTGTTTGCTTATCTTGAAGAAGGACTTGGTCCGAAAGCTGAGCAATTTTCCATTTGTTTTATGTGGTGGTCCACATTTTGTATATCTTTTATTGGAAGTTAATTACATATTCTCATATTCATATCTTATTCTCACAACTTCAAACATTTCAGTTTTAGAAACACAAATCTGAAGTTTGTATTCTTTTAAAAACTAAATTAAATATGAGTGATACGGGTAAACCACTTTAGAGAGCTCATACTTTAAAACTATTCTGTTGACTATGACCACAGCTTCAATAAAGTTTGTAAAATGGGTGCTATTGTGTATTGAGAACTTTTACCTCGCTTTCATTATACCATTATGAATGGATTATTCTGCCATTCTTGCAAATAAAAATTGCCTTTGTTAATTAGAACACAACTCAGTGAGTGTACCTCTTCTATTTATTTATTTTGTGGCCTGCATTTTGGCTTAGAAAGTCATCATCGGGTGACAAGCTGTTGCATGATAACAGCTTAATGAATCAAAAGCTGAATTATGCAGGGAATAGAGATTACTTGTTTAGAGTTCTGTGCTTTCATTCTTAAATAGTGCACTCCTCAGAGAATCTGTAGGGGCTAAAAATGTGAATGAGTGCACTCTATATGTTCTCTTTAAGCAATATGAAAAGTTACTTTAAAATATGTTACACACACAGCCCACCATAACTGCAATATTTCTGTCCTTTACATACATTTGCTTGGAACTTTTATTATTTGGGAATTTCATACCACTACAGACATCAGTATTGTAGTGATAGTTTTCTTTCATCTTTATTTAATGTATTTGTCTAGTCATGCAATGCTAAAAATTTAGTATGACTATTGGGCCTTTGTGCACCAACACTAGAATTTTCACTATTGACTCATGTCCCACTTTAAAGAACAGCAGCTCACATATGTTGCAATTTCTCAGGATAACTTCTTTGAAGATGGTCCTGCCAGAAACAATTTGCCACTAAATAGTTATGCAAGACTCACATTGAGACCCATCAATGAGCACATTAAATATATATAAACAAACCAAAAGAATCAATAATGAAAAATATGTGTACTTAATTAACATCTGCACCAAAATGTGTAAAGGAACTCCCAAAGAAGTCAGTGTATCATCACTTTCATATATGTTTTTCAGTAGCTGCTATCATGGTGCTTCATACTGGCATTGTGACACGTTTACAACATGTCATATCTCAAGTGGCTAGATAAGTACCTGTGAATTTGCTCCATTGTGTGCTGTGAACATCCATCTCACTAAGAAACATGTTGTTTATCAGTTAGTGAGAAATGAAATGTAGCAGGTGCATTTAGTTCTGTTGTTAGTGGTATCTGCATAGACAAAAAACATTTGTCACTTCTGTTGCTGGCACTGATTTAGTAAAGTTCAATTTTAATGAGATTATAATGATTAGCAGCCAGCAGTTACTGTAGTATCCCAGAAACTTATCCAGGAAAAATTAAAATTATGGTTTTGATTGATTACATAATTACTGTTTTCTGATCTTTTTGTTTGATCACATGTAAATTAAAATTAAACTAAATTATTAAAACTAGAAGTTTTCTTCTTTTTCATTACAAAAGTGTGTGTAAATTTCCAATTCTTGATATCCTTGTATAGCTTAATGTAATCCACCTTAATTCAAAGCAATGTACACAGTCCTCATTAAGCTACTTAAAAATAACAAGAAAGGAAACAAAAAAGTTGAAATGCTAGCACACATTACAACACATAATAAAAAGTTTTTCTCAGTGCCAGTAAATGCTGTCTCAGATTTATAGAAGTCAGTGAAATAACATTCATTTGTTTCACCTGGGTACAAGTGTGAAGGTAATAAGCAACCAGTATTGATCAGTTACCAGTCCACCAGGCAAGGAAGAATCAATAACAAACACCTTTGTGCCTTTCTCTGTAAATGATTTACTCAATTACATTTCATAATCTTGCAATTCAGACCAATGCACATGAAAGCATTAATACATGCCTGTAAGTATAGTGTCAGTCTTTTGTTATTGTTTACTGGTTTGTTTATATTCCAAGGTAACCTTCACATTCCAGACTCACAGCACTATTAAATTGTAAATCACACACATTAGTGATTATATAAGCACTTTCACTGCAAATTATAAGACACACTGAAATATTATGCTGAAAAACAATACGAACAAATAGATTAATATTTTATTTATTATGCATAAAATCATGTCACATAATTTCCTTTTTATTTCTTGCCATTACTCCATTATCATCTTCTGTTTCTGCAGAAAATTTCATATTAAATTATGCAGTACCAGTTTTCTATTGAAAATCTCAACACTATATACCACATTTGAAGCAGAAATAGGGTTAGAAATGACAAGAATTACATAATCAGTTTATAGTGTTGTCACAGAACCAAGCACAAACATTAGTGTGTTCATTGCTCACCAGTTCACACACAAACTGAGGCAAGCCAGAGCAGGCTTCCCCCTCCTCTTATTTATGGCAGTGCCCTTGAGTGTGGCTCAGTACCAGCTGAGCTGTGGTAGGAGTAACAGCTCTGCTCCACACAGCAGTGGCAGGCCCCTCTATTGCAACAGGCAGCAATGGTGTTCAGTTCAGATGAACGGTGAGTACTGACAGATTGTCATGTATTACACTCCACTGCATTTTTCCTTACATAAAACCTGCACTTCAGATCAGTAGAAGAAATTATGCAAATAAAAGACATGTGACTCTTAATGTCTTTGACAGTTACCTGACTGAAAGTTTTTGTTTTAAACAAATATCTTCCTCTGATTTTAATATGTACTACAATAACTGAATGACACAAACAACTGTTTAAAAGAAATGGGAAGGCAAATTCTTCATTGCATTTTAATATGTTCTACAATAACTGATGACACAAACAACTGTTTAAAAGAGATGGGAAGGCAAATTCTTCATTGCAGCCAAGCAATAACTAGTTTTATTTGACAGTGACAAGTGAATTGCACTAAAGAAATATTATACTAATTATATCAGAACACAATACTTGGTCTTTTATTTATAATATTTTTTCTTCTACCTTAAAAGATAACATGGGCAACAGTGCTTTGTCCATAGAGTATTGAAACTAAATGTATGTCAGTTAACTTTCCTTGACCATTTACTAAAAGAATGTACAAAAAGTTGCTGAAAGGTGAGACTGGGCCTCTCATTATGTTTTATACTTAAGAAAAATGTCTTAACTGAAATTACCCAGTGACTTGAATAGTTGCATCCAGTAACCAGTGAAATAATAAGTTCTGCATAAAAGACATTCTTCATGGTTACAATTTGCATAAGCAGAGGTTCTGAATTCTGCAATATGCCCATAAGTGACTGTATTTTTAGGTTTGCTGTATTTATTTTACTTTCTCTTGGTGATTCTATACATTAAGCCTGTAACCAGTTGCAAACTGGTTTGATGACTTTGTTACTGACTTGTGCCAAAGAAAGTTAGTTTCTCAGCTGAGTTCAAACTCATTTTTAATATGATCATTGGGAGTTAGAGAAGTACGTCTTCTCCCACTTAACATCCATAATCCACAATTGATATAAGTTACTGATTTTTTTAAACACTTGAATACAAATTCAAGCTATTTTTATATGACTAGTAGGAGGATTCTGAATTTGTTGAGAGTGTGAAAATTGCAGACACAAATTTTGCAAATTTATTTTTTAGACAACCTTAAAAAAATTACAATTCAAAATTTGAAATTCGTAGGATGAGCACATTTTGTCTAATTCCTAGTCTGAATTTTGTGCCATTGATTTTGTGATAAAAAATAGATTACGTGTTTCACTGTCAAATAAAACAAATCACTCACATTTCAGTCTTAGAATTATTGTATCAGGGAGGGCAAATGGTTTGTTAGTTTTCAAACACTGACTGCATACAGAACTGGATGACACAAGAATACAGGCACACTGCCATGTGACATATCAGATCGGTTCACTGTCTTAAGGAGATTTTCTGCAAATATACTGAATAAAGGCTCTTAAGGCTGCATTCTGAATTTGAGGAATTTTATAAATGGCGTACCATTGTTCTCTTGTGTGGTAATTATGGTGCAGATGGCCAGAATCTTTTCAGAAAATGAACTGTATTCATTATTATTTTCAACTTGTTTCAGAAGATAAGATGGAAGCATAAACATACATTTAATTGAGAAATCAAAGACAGTGTTACATTATAAGCAACTAGTAATTTTTATATGATTCTTCTGTCATGTGTGAGAGATTGTTCTTGTAGCTAACAAGCATTTCGGTCACAGTATTCCATCACACAAAAGCATTTTATTCACAGATAGTCAGTGAGGCATATAGAAGGTATATTTCTTAGTGCCAAGTTAATGGTTCCACATTTGTGACATACCACAACAAATGGCATACCATTGACTTCTGGTATTTGAGGGTTGTCTTTATTGTCATCAAAGGAGGAAATAATCTCTTGCATCACACATGTGGCAACTGGAAGATCTAATTTCTTAGTTTTCTTCTAATGTTGGAAAAAGTCCATTAGGTTAGCTTTCCGGCTAGTGGATTACTCACTACAAAAACAACTGCTTCATTAATTATAGATTTATGCCACACAGTTCAAAAGGATGCCAGCATCCACAGTTCAATATACACTGCTGGCCATTAAACTGCAACCCTATGAAAGCTTTAGCAAATGTCAAACTGGCATGAAATGTGCTACGTGTTTGGATATCCAAATGACAAGCATTTTGACACCACAACTCAAAGTAGATTTGAGTAACGCTATCTACATTCTGCATATAAGCAAAGGTTATGCAATGGACTTGTCACTCATAAAACACCTTTGAATGTTGGTTGTTTATGAGAATATTGTGTTATGCTTCATTGAAGCAGGAGAAATGTCTACCAGCACATGTCAGAATTGGACAGCAGCAAGAATACAACCTATTGATACTACTGTTTGTCATTAGCTGATGTTGCTGCCTGCGGTGGTTGGAATCCCACGATTGTTAGGAGAATATGGAATTGACAGGTTCAGGAGAGCCATACTCTACATCATGTGGAATCTCAATGGACCCTTGCGACTCGCACACTGTTTGCACACATGAAAAGTGCCCACATGGACAGACTCTGGAGCATCACAGGCTGGTATCATGCTACCACTGTTGTGGCTTCTCTTGATGCAACAGCTGAAAAGGGCACACTGACACTGGTCTGCCTGATAACAACAGTGTACCCAGGAGTGCCACTATGTCTTATTTCCAGATGAGTTATAGTTCTGCATACATCTTCATAATGTGTGTGTGTGTGTGTGTGTGTGTGTGTGTGTGTAGGTCCTGAAGACAATGAACATTGGCAGACTGCATTTATCAGAACTTAGTGATGGTATGAGGTGTCACTGGGTGCTTCATCCATGTAGCCAGTAATCTAAACAGCTGTTACATTATGGACCCATTAAGGCCGCTTATTGTGTCTTGTTTAAGGTCTCCAGAACATTACCTTTCAACAAGGAAATACAACACACTATGCTGCCTGTGTTTTCCTCACCTACCTCAATACAGAGAGAGTTCGACTGTTGCCTTGAGCTGCAAGTGCTCTAGGTTTCCCACCAATTAAAAACATCTGGTCACATGACGACGAATACCTGGCAGGCCATCACTCGCCAGCCACTATGATTGACATGCTCTGGCATAGAGTGAGAGCAGTGTGGAATGTATCTGTATCTGTCATCCTTGTCATCCGTGCTCAGCAGTGTTTGAGCCATTGTTGATGCCAAGGGTGGCAGCTCTGTGTACTGAATTTTAAGCAGGCATTATCTTGCTGGATTGTAAGACCAGGATGGCTTGTCATGAAGCCTTCAGCCTGGAATTTGATTGACTGGAGTAAAACTGTCTTCAGTTATGTGTCCTGCTTTGAATTGAGCTCTGATGACCAGCAAAGACGGTTCTGGAGACACACTGGACAGCAGTGGGATATCAACCGGACTGTTACGTGCACACCAAGTGTGATGGTCTGGGGAGCTGTTTCTTTCTGTAGTGGGACACCTTTATCGTCATCTGCAGCACCCTTACAGCACACTTGTACGCTGATGATATACTACGGCCCGTTACGTTACCCTTCATGACAAGCCATCCTGGGCTCACATTTGAGAAGGATAATGTCTGTCCGCACATGCCGAGAATTTCTGCTGGTTGTCGTCTTGGCCAAACTGTACCTTGGCCAGCAAGGTGGCCAGATCTCTTCCAAATTGAGAATGTTTGGAGCATTATGGACAGTTCACTCCAAGAATCTCGGGATTTTGACAAAGCAATGCGCCACTAACTCCATCAGTCAATAAGAAGCCAATAAATGTTTGAATAAGGGCCAGAGCTGGACCAATGTTGGACTTGGCCAATTCGTGAAGCTCTTTCTTTTGAATAAATCATCCAAGAAATTGTAATCATTTGTTTGTCTGTACATGTACATCGCTGTTTTCCGTCCTATTCGGATAAGTCTTTAGTGGTGCGTCGTTTTTTCTTTGTCTAGAGTGTACGAGTCACTTAAAGCGAGACCGCCGCTGTGGCGTGCCGTAACATTCCCTGCCACTTTCGTTAGCGAGGAGAGAAGGTCGCAGAGTTAGTTCCCGTGGACGGCGCGTAGTAGGAACGTTATCAGTATTCACAATTGCGAGGTTATCTGCCGTGTTTCCTCCTCGACGCTGAAGCAAGCTACCGTGACCGCGGCAGATCACCTTCGCTGGCTCCTCTTTACGAAAACAAGAGAGATGTTGCAGTGGAATGAAGGAGCCTCAGCGTCTTTTAATGGATGAAATCCTGTTAACAATCCTTGCTGTTATCGATGTGGAATACCCGAGTACAACGCAGAGTATCTTTGATATTTTATTGCTTACTTTATCGCTGTTCTGATTGAATTAACAAAACAAAATAATCGTGACAGCAACAGTGCTTCCCTATCTTTAAGCCGCAACTGCAGCAAGAACAAAAATCCATTTGAGCTTCAAACGGTAAAGAGGAAAATTTTCGTTTGATTCGTCATATGTTCTTCGCGTTTCGTTCTTCACGTTTTTTCCATTCACGTGTTTCCAACATGATTTGGATGACATCATGCACCTGTAGGAGAGTGCTTTATTTTGGCGTTGAAATATGCTTTCTTTTGAAAAAAAAATAGAAGCTACCTATTTTTGAGACAAACGTAATTTCTTATGATAACTCGGGCGAGCGTTTTTGTAGGCAAATATAACTTTTGCATCATCTTCCTGGATTTTTCTTCACTGGCTGAGGAATTTATACATATCGATACGAAGAAAACACACTCACAAGCCAGGCACAAGGAGTGTGTATCAAGAGTTTTCCACGTCAACATACACTGAAGAGCCAAAGAAATTGGTACACCTGCCTAACATCCCGTAGGGCCCCCGCGAGCACGCGGAAGTGCCGCAACACGACATGACATGGGCTCGACTAATCCGGAAGTAGTGATGGAGGGAACTGACACCATCAATCCTGCAGGGCTGTCCATAAGTCCATAAGAGCACGATGGGGTGGAGTTGTCTTCTCAACAGCACGTTGCAAGGCATCCCAGATATGCTCAATAATGTTCATTTCTGGGGAGTTGGTGGTCAGCGAGTGTTTGAAACTCGGAAGAGAGTTTCCGGAGCTACTCTGTAGCAATTCTGGACGTGTGGGACGTCACATAGTCCTGCTGGAATTGCCCAAGTCATCGGAATGCACATTGGACATGAATGGATGCAGGTGATCAGACAAGATGCTTATATACGTGCCACCTGTCAGAGTCGTATCTAAACGTATTACAGGTCCCATATAACTCCAACTGCACACGCCCCACACTATTACAGAGCCTCCACCAGCTTGAACAGTCCCCTGCTAACATGCAGAGTCCATGGATTCGTGAGGTTGTCTCCATACCCGTACACGCCCATCCGCTCGATAAAATTTGAAACGAGACTCGTCTGACCAGGCAACATTTTTCCGGTCATCAACCATCCAATGTCGTTGTTGACGGACCCAGGTGAGGCGTTAAGCTTTGTGTCGCGCAGTCAGTAAGGTTGCACGAGTGGGACTTTGGCTCCGAAAGCCTGTATCGATGATGTTTCGTTGAATGGTTCGCACGGTGGCACTTTTTGATAGCCCAGAATTGTAATCTGCAGCAGTTTACGGAAGGGTTGCACTTCTGTCACGTTGAACGATTCTCTTTGGTCGTCGTTGGTCCCGTTCTTGTAGGGTCTTTATCCGGCCACAGCGATGTCGGATTTGATGTTTTACCGGATTCGTGATATTCACGGTACGCTCGTGAAATGGTCGCACGGATTTGCTGTGTTCTAGCGCTCATGCGCCGGCTGTAACACCACGTTCAGACTCACTTAAATCTTGATAACCTGTCATTGTAGCAGCAGTAACCGATCTAACAACTGTACCAGACACTTGTGTCGTAAATAGGCGTTGCCGATCGCAGTGCCGTATTGTGCCTGTTCACGTATTTGAATATGCATATGTACACCAGTTTCTTTGGCGCTTCAGTGGATATGATCACCAACTGCTAGAATTTGAATTTAAGCGAATGAATGTCAGTGAAATTGCTTGAAATAGTCAGTATTTCGAAGGACGACATAATTTTTCATAATTATGTACGCAAATTGGGAGCCTCAGTCCATTGAACACTTACTTAGCAATTGTTGATTATTATCTGACGAGGATTCGTTGCCTCTTGGTAGTGGGTAAAGAGACAAGGTCAGTTGTAAATGGGTGGTTCGCAAAGCTATTCGTCGCTGGTTGCTTGGTCTAGCGCCTTAAAACATTGATAGGACCAGGAATAGGCGTGTGTTTTGACTTTGAATTTTTCCCTGTCGTGTCCTAGATGGCATCTGAGAACTGTGTCTATGCTTACTGAAGGGAGCGTGGCTATATGCCGACAAACTTCTAGAAGCCGGAGAATGTATCTTCAGATTCAAATTGTTAAATGGAATCCATGCCTGGAATCGTCATTTAACGATGTTTCAAAGCATCGAAGTTGCAGTGGAAGATGCCTGCCGCTGAGCTAGTTCTTCAGCAGCAAACGTGGGATGTAATGCTGATGCCCTCGTCCTCAATACGCAAGCGGTTCCTGTATTGTTGTGACTAACGTGGGTGGATAACAACAGTCTTACGATCTCACTCTAAAGAGAAATCTGAAGAGTGAACGCATTTGATTGTTGACAAGGAATAAAATTTGCTTTATTAAACTGTGAGGTACTTACTAAAAAGGTTATTATAGGCGTTGCATTACTTGCCCCAGTACATAAGGCTACTACAGAATGTCTTTATTATGGCTCCAGCAGGCTAACTGGTATTTGCGCCTCATCCAGTATGGCTCAAGAATCTTTTTGATGTGGAGACACAACCAGTGTTGAATCGATAGTGTGAAATAGATGTACAGCTTGATGACTGCTATTGAAAATCCAGACCTATAAACAGAGTTAACCAGTAGCCAACGTCAGTGTACTGATAAGTTTATCGCAAAACTGTCAGCTATGAATGGATCCGCCAATACTGATTGTGACTACTTGATTCGCAAGTGAACATCCGTTATCTTTATAGCATTGTTCTAAGTGTCATATAATCTACGTTTGGAGGTCTCGGAACTGATGACATCCGGGGGGCTCTCCACTGAATTTTATGTAATACACTGTCATATGCTTTGAATCCGAGTTCTTGAACGCAAAGGGGAGGTCAGTGTTCTATGGCTCTGGGCACTATGGGACTTATCATCTGAGGTCATTAGTTCCCTAGAACTTAGAACTACTTAAACCTAACTAACCTAAGGACATCACACACACCCATGCCCGTGGCAGGATTCGAACCTGCGACCGTAGCGGTCGCGCGGTACTAGACTGTAGCGCCTAGAACCGCTCGGCCACCCAGGCCGGCGCTCTGTGTTCTATCCCGGCATTTTATAGCAGTAGTCTAGATTCGATTCCCAGTACGATGCTCCTTTTGTATGCGTCCCAAATGGTCAGCGGTGTACTTCACAGTAACAATGCCGCATAGTGAACCAAAGATTCTCTATAAACCAGTAAATGCCGAGTGTGGAAGAGTTACGCTCAGGTACTGAAAGCAAACTGCTCAAGTCTGTCGCTTACGAAGCGAAGAGTATGTTCTAGTTTCATGGCTGACAAAAACGTTTTTTTCTGAAATCTCGTGCTGCTGAATGCAAACGTATTCATTTTTGGCCTGGAAAGTTACAAGCCTTTTCTCTCTACATCTACATACATACTCCGCAGAACATGTACTGTGCATGGCGAAGGATACCGTATACCACTACTAATCATTTCCTCTCCTGTTCCTCTCGCTGACAGCGCGAAGGAAAAACGACTGACTAAAAGCCTCTATACGAGCCCTAATTTGTCGCAGCGTATCTTCATGGTCCATGCGCGAAATGTAAGTTAGCAGCAGCAGGATCGTTCTGCAGTCGGCCTCAAATGCCTGTCCTCTAAATTTGCGCAATAGTGCCTTGCGTAAAGAGCATCGTCTTCTCTTGAGGGATTCCCATTTGAGTTCATGAAGCATCTCCATAATTCTTACATGCTGATCGAACCTACTGGTACCAAATCTAGCAGCCCGCCTCTGAATTGCTTGATGGAGATCCCAACCACTCGAAGAGTACTCGAGAATGGGCCGCATTAGCGTTCTATACACCGTCTGGTTTACTGATGAGCTACACTTTCACAAAATTCTTCCAATAAAACGAAGTCGAGCATTCGCCTTGCTTTCTACCAACTCCCATTCCATTTCATATCGCTTTGCAACATGGAGCTCCTTGACAGCGACAACACTAATACTTTCGACCCCTGAAAGAGACTTCTGCAGCTAACACAATGTCCTAAGAGACTCGTGACTGCGTATTTCTGGAGCTAGGTACGAAGTCAGCTGTCGTGGGGGTTTATAGCTGCAGCAGTCAACGGCTAACGTAACGAAACATCTCCGAGTAACACGTAAAGTAGTTTAAGTATGTAATACGAGGGCCTGAGGTGCGCTTTCGGTGCTTAGTCAGAGTAGTTTTCTTTCCATGTGCGTGTTGGCACTTTGTACTCTAAAAGCGCTCGCGTTGTGTCTTGAAGTATAACTGTTCAGTGCGGAGTGACTGTGACGGGTATGTGTAAAGTGTAGTGTAGTGTTTGAGCTGATGGTGACGATAAGATAAAGAGAGGTAAAGGGTGGGCTGGCATACAACTTAGCCATTTCGAATAGCCCCAATATGTGCACTAAGCCGTTATGTACTTGTCTGGCTGTTGAATCATCACCAAGAGTCATATACGCACATTCCACGAAACACTTCAGTTTTTGATACAAAATCAGAGGACTGTGAATATTATACTACTGCCCCCCCCCCCCCCCCCAAGTCGGCCTAAATACTGATGATGACCATTCCTTTCATTTCCTATATTCTATGGGCTGCATGCAGTTCGAATACAGTGCTCTTGTATGCATTAGTGACCTCGTCTTCAAAGGCTCTCACCCAAACCAAAGTTCCTTCCCCTCTCTCGGAAAAGGAAGTCAGTAGGCTACAGATGAAGACGTTCGATAACCGGCCTTGCAGAAAGCCGAGTGGTGTAGCTACCTTTCTAGTGCTTTCTTTACATCGCTGTTAATTACGTTCAGTCAGTCAGTGTTACCTGTGGAGTGGAACGCGTGATAACAGTCTCAATGTGAAGCTAGACAGACTCTAGAAAGCATGTTCTCAAAATCTTGTCACTCCAAAGCGACAGGAGAAAGCACAGTTGTTATTTACATATGCGTATTACATAGGGTTGCCATCCAGTCCGATATATCGGGACCGTCATCGTTGTGGACCTTCTTGTCCCGGTATCCCGACAAGACCCAGTTTTGTCCCGATCTTGCAAAATACTGTTACGAGCTTCGCTCAAGTACTGAAATAACACCATCTGGCAACATGTAAATGCAGCCTCAGTTTTATTTATGTCAATAAGTTTACGTTGACAGGGTCGTCTCACAGATGTTCTTGGATGAAGCGTATCCTGTATCGACGAAGCACCATCATTCGAGAAAATGCCAGATTACCAGTTATAGGGGGCTGAACTATTTAAGCAGCGTCACGCGTAAGAATCGGGCAGTTTCAATTTCAGCAGCGATTCCTTCTAAACGTAATATGAACGAGTGCACGTTAGCAATGTTTGAAATGTTTACTGCGGTATAGTGTATAGTGACGTGTACTTCGATGACTGAAGTGTTATTGTCGACTGTTTACCGTTTATTAAACTTATCATAACTTACGAAAATGGCTAAGGGTGGAAAGAGAAAGTGTCACTTTTCGGATGATTACGCAAGAATGGTCTTTAGTCAAGAAAGAACGTTCGGACCGGGAAGCATTGTGTGATACTTGTAGCTGTTTCATTCTCAAGAGGTAACGCAGATGTGTGGCATCACATGTCTACAAAGAATCATACAGATTCGCGGTAGCATCGACGTCAAAGCCTATTTCTACATTCATATTAAAGAAGATATTGAGGAAGAATTGCTCATTGCTGCAGCAGAACTGATTGTACTGTAAAACGGAATACCACAATGTATCATGACTCCAAAGTTGCCGTAAGGCAGTCTACAGCCAGAACCGGAGCTACAGCGATTCTTAAAAACATTTCCGCACCACACCCCGTGTCCGAGAGCGTAAAACAATTGCTGGAAGTTTCATTTTAAAGCATAGGCACCGATCCATCGAAGCACTAAGCTGAAAAGATGTTTCCTTTAGTTGTTCAGTACTTTACTGAAACTGACGTAATCCAACAGAAGCTGTTGTCGTTTGGTTCGCTGAATAACAAAGCATGAAAGCAAAGACGACTGCAAAAACCGTTAGAGAAATGAATCGCTTTTTGTGGAGACATTATCAGTACCAACTTCGGAGGGTTTCATCGACGCGGGCACGGGAATGTTACGCCAAACTGAAGAAGAATTAGGAAAAAATGTAGAAGGAACTGGACGCCGTGACCATATTCTCGTCAATCATATATCAAGCGCTGTAGGAGTCTAACTGTCGACACTGAAATAATAGAAATGACAATATTTAATTATTTTTCAATGTTCATAGTAAGATCAGAGATTCTGAAAGAGTTCTGCCTATACATTTATATTAATCATCAGACTTTTCTGTCTCACCCAAAAATAAAATGGCTGTCGAAACTTCCTGGCAGATTAAAACTGAGTGCCGGACCGAGACTCGAAATCGGGACCTTTGCCTTTCGCGGGCAAAGGTCCCGAGTTCGAGTCTCGGTCCGGCACACAGTTTTAATCTGCCAGGAAGTTTTATATCAGCGCACACTCCGCTGCAGAGTGAAAATCTCATTCAAGATGGCTGTCGTTAATGCGCGCAGTTGAGAGAATTCTATTAAAACAATTTTTTGATGCCAAAAACAGGTAGCCCGCATCTCGTGGTCGTGCGGTAGCGTTCTCGCTTCCCACGCCCGGGTTCCCGGGTTCGATTCCCGGCGGCGTCAAGGATTTTCTCTGCCTCGTGATGACTGGGTGTTGTGTGTTGTCCTTAGGTTAGTTAGGTTTAAGTAGTTCTAAGTTCTAGGGGACTGATGACCATAGCTGTTAAGTCCCATAGTGCTCAGAGCCATTTTGAACCAAAAACAGGCAATCTAAAATAATTTCAGTTTATTTCAGTAGTCCGATTGGCGAAATTTACTTCATGTTTCTGCAGTCAAAATTGTAAAAAGCCTGGAGAAGAATAACGTCTCTATAACTGAAATAAGAAATAAATTAATCGACGCTTAAAGATGTCTGAATGGAAAGAAAACTGCCAATGTTATTTGCATACAAATCAAGATGAATCTGAATGTATTAAAGAACGAGACTCCAACCCAGTAGTAATTAATTTGATTTTAAAGTTTGAGGGAGAGGCAATGGCTTTCTATTCCATAGCATTTGATTGTTTAGGGAAACGGGCTATTTCTTTTAATAAATATCAATTATATGATTAGATGACGCTATTTGAAACCCCAGATTGGGTGATGATTGAAAAACACTATTATATACCTGACTGAAAATGATGTAAAGATTTCAGGCCACAATTGTTTTCAGGAATATATGTACCTGAAGGGCTTTTTAGAAACTAAGCGTGAGTCGGAAGAATGGAAGTGTAAATGCTCTGTGGAAGAAAGGTGGATTTGCTTGCTTAAGGAGATGGAAAATCCTGAACGTGAATGCCAACTGCTAAAATTATGCGAGTATTTGTTTTCTATTCCCGCACACAACGCCACTGTGGAAAGAGTATTTTCGCTGATGTCGGCCCAGTGGACTGATGAGAGAAATCGACTGCTGCCAGGGACTGTGGGTTAGACCTTACAGCGCCAGTTTAACTACAAGCTGACTTGCACGGAGTTTTATAAGTAGATAAAAGGGAAAAAAGACTTGCTGCAAAAGGTGAAATCTTCCGAAAAATATATTGTACCAACTACTTTTGCCGCAACAAGTTCCATGTAACTGTGTTCTAAAAAAAAGTAATTATACTATATACTTTTTTACTTCATTTCTGCATTCCCATCTCAGTGTGTCCCGCCAACATCCCAGCTAGATATGGCAATCCTAGTATTAATTGCACTCTGACACGTCACTCATATCGGAGCTTGTAAATCCGTTCCTGTAGCTTTGTAATTTTCTGCCGCGGCAATAAGTTCTTTCTGAACTCCGTCACGCCCGTCTTATAATCGAAGAATATGCTTCTGCTATGTAATGTAACAAACACGTATTGTAGTACTTCCTCCCCTATGCAAGCAAGACAGTTACAAATACATAACGAAATATTTTGTCAAGTATCTTTAAACACAACATTAAAACTAGTAATCCGTAATAAAGTACTAATTACTACAAAGAATAAACTGACATGTGAAAATAATCATAATTTAAGTCTGTGCGACGGTACAAGATTTCCGTGAGCAATATATTTTCTTCTTGTTATCGTGAACACACATCGGCATTACCAGGCGTAGCATATGGCGCCACAGTTTACTAGCTTCATCTGGTACAAGAAGCAATCACGGTTTTTGTATCTAATATAACGGAAAGGTCATTTTATGTTTCTATTACAGCCGCACTCCTGATTTTGAGACTACGTAAATAATTATTAAATTCTCTCAGGACAGAAGGATTTTCTAACGTAGCAGTTTTTTTTACAGAGCCATAGCAGTTTTTATTTTGAGATCAAATAAACTGTGAATATGATGCTAATATCTGGAGTAGAAAATCCGAAATTCATCTACATCCATACTCCGCAAGCCACCTGACGGTGTGTGGCGGAGGGTACCTTGAATACCTCTGTCGGTTCTCCCTTCTATTCCAGTCTCGTATTGTTCGTGGAAAGAGGGATTGTCGGTATGCCTCTGTGTGGGCTCTAATCTCTCTGATTTTATCCTCATGGTCTCTTCGCGAGATATATGTCGGAGGGAGCAATATACTGCTTGACTCCTCGGTGAAGATATGTTTTCGAAACTTCAACAAAAGCCCGTACCGAGCTACTGCGCGTCTCTCCTGCAGAGTCTTCCACTGGAGTTTATCTATCATCTCCGTAACGCTTTCGCGACTATTAAATGATCCTGTAACGAAGCGCGCTGCTCTCCGTTGGATCTTCTCTATCTCTTCTATCAACCCTATCTGGTACGGATCCCACACTGCTGAGCAGTATTCAAGCAGTGGGCGAACAAGCGGACTGTAACCTACTTCCTTTGTTTTCGGATTGCGTTTCCTTAGGATTCTTCCAATGAATCTCAGTCTAGCATCTGCTTTACCGACTATTAACTTTATATGATCATTCCATTTTAAATCACTCCTAATGCGTACTCCCAGATAATTTATGGAATTAACTGCTCCAGTTGCTAACCTGCTATTTTGTAGCTAAATGATAAGGGATCTATCTTTCTATGTATTCGCAGCACATGACACTCGTCTACATTGAGATTCAATTGCCATTCCCTGCACCATGCGTCAATTCGCTGCAGATCCTCCTGTATTTCAATACAATTTTCCATTGTTACAACCTCTCGATATACCACAGCATCATCCGCAAAAAGCCTCAGTGAACTTCCGATGTCATCCACAAGGTCATTTATGTATATTATGAATAGCAACGGTCCTACGACACTCCCCTGCGGCACACATGAAATCACTCTTACTTCGGAAGATTTCTCTCCATTGAGAATGACATGCTGCGTTCTGTTATCTAGGAACTCTTCAATCCAATCACACAATTGGTCTGATAGTCCATATGCTCTTACTTTGTTCATTAAACGACTGTGGGGAACTATATCGAACGCCTTGCGGAAGTCAAGAAACACGGCATCTACCTGCGAACCAGTGTCTATGGCCCTCTGAGTCTCGTGGACGAATAGCGCGAGCTGGGTTTCACACGATCGTCTTTTTCGAAACCCACGCTGATTCCTACACAGTAGATTTCTAGTCTCCAGAAAAGTCATTATACTCGAAAATAATACGTGTTCCAAAATTCTACAACTGATCGACGTTAGAGATATAGGTCTATAGTTCTGCACATCTGTTCGACGTCCCTTCGTGAAAACGGGGATGACCTGTGTCCTTTTCCAATCCTTTGGAACGCTACGCTCTTCTAGAGACCTACGGTACACCGCTGCAATAAGGGGAGCAAGTTCCTTCGCGTACTCTGTGTAAAATCGAACTGGTATCCCATCAGGTCCAGCGGCCTTTCCTCTTTCGAGCGATTTCAATTGTTTCTCTATCCCTCTGTCGTCTATTTCGATATCTACCATTTTGTCATCTGTGCGAGAATCTAGAGAAGGAACTACAGTGCAGTCTTCCTCTGTGAAACAGCTTTGGAAAAAGACATTTAGTATTTCGGCCTTTAGTCTGTCATCCTCTGTTTCAGTACAATTTTGGTCACGGAGTGTCTGGACATTTTGTTTTGATCCACTTACCGCTTTGACATAAGACCAAAATTTCTTAGGATTTTCTGCCATTTGTGCCTTCATGTTCTACCTAGCCATTGCATGTCAGTAAAGGTCATCTCATCTACAGGACTTAATGAGAAAAAAACGCGATTTTTTCCAAAGAAACCCCTCAATGCTCTTATCAATATTGACGCAGTCTCTTCGGCCAGTAATGGATTTCTTCGCGAGAAAAATTACGAGATTCATTACTACAACGATTCTTTGAATAATCCGTTCTACATTGCTTTTTCAGTATGTCACCAAGTCCACGTATTCCAAATTCACTGAGTCGCTTCGTGATGTCAACGCTATGTTGTTCTCCTGTCAGAAGACTTGTTTGCCCAAGTAAAGCATTTTTGACATATAACTGTTTGCCAACCAAATAAAGAGAATTTGAGATAACTTCTTCGACGTTATCTCAGAACCCTTGACAGTTGAAATCCATGGTGCAAACACTTGACAGTTGAAATCCAAGGTGCAATCGTAGGAACACTATTTATATTTACCTATCCAAAACTACACACAAGTAGGTCTAAACCGTATTGTGCACTTCAATCTTCAAGTTTTAATTTACTTCTTCTAGCTGATTTTTAATGTAATTCAAAAGAATTTTCATTAAATGCTGTAGTTTAAATGATACAAATGTCGAATATAAACTAAGAAAGGGGCTAATTTGAATATTTTAAATAACAGGAATAGTAATTAAAAACGCAGTATTGATTAAGTTAGATACTGTTTGCACCCTCCGGTTCTGGACTTCTTGAAAATGAGTGTGATACTACCCAATGTGGTGCCTACCTGGCGCTAATTTAGTCTATCTCGACGGACATGACTGAATTCGGAAGTAGTTTCTTGCTGAGATAGAAAAAAGTAATAAATAATTGCTAATGATTTAAAAGCGAAAACTGAACAGCTGATTGTAGGGCACTCGCCTTGCAGTTGTAGTCCCGTGGTCTAGGTCAAGACGGCGGTGACGTCAGAGTTGTGACCTCAAACCGTAGAAACAGCAGGCGACGTCATCAGGAGGCACTACACTGGAGCCCTCGTAATCGATGAGGCTGGTGTTATTGATGTTACCGGTACAGTCGGCAGCGAGAGCGCTGCAACCGTAGGAAATGAAACAGTGTCTCGCTTGTCATACGGCATTGTTCCTGGACTTCATCGTCTAATCTGGAAATGCGTCATGATGATTACTTAACAATAGGTGCCTGCCGTGTCCTAGTGTAGAGCCTGTACCGCTACTGAAATAATATCGGAACACCAGGAAAGAATTTACAGAGAAGCATAAAAATAGCGACGTATTACATAAGGGGGCGATCGAAAAGTATCCGTTCGAATGCCGTAGAGTCCAGAATCTGTATACCAGTCAGGCAAAATCGCCGTGAGCATTGAAGCAGTCATCCCACCGACACATCAGGTGCTGCATCTCCTCGTTCGACGGAATCGTCGAGTCTGCAGGCCTTTTTTAAGGAACCGAAGGCGTAATAATCGCATGCGAAGAGATCGGGACTATAGGGCGGGTGCTCGAATGCATCCCACTTGACATTTGCGGTGTGGAGACGTGCGTTATCGTGAAGCAGAAGCACCCTTTGTTGTGCCATTCCACAACTGGTTTTCTTCAGGCATGCTGCCACATACAAATTCTCCATTCTTCGATGGATGTCTACCGGTGTTTGTCCTTCGGCAGCCATGAGAAGAATATTAGCACGCTGGTCCTATGTGGAATTTGGAATTAACGTCACCATAGTTCACGTTTCCGCATTTACCGCATGCATCTCGGAAAGACGCGTTACCGCACCAGTCTCTTGCTTACTTGTCGGTGCTTATATACCCGCATAGGAATCGCGCTGCGTTGCATATATGCTGCAGCAACGCCCTCAAACGGAAACTTTTTCATCGTCTCTTATGCCTATGATACAATGACTGATTAAAATTTCAGACCAAATGCGAATTTTCTTGCACCACCTTTAGCTGCCTTTAGGCACCAGAGGTGCGAGGTATTAGCCGGCATAATTTTTCGATCCGTATTCCACTGATAATGAACTATACTGAAAAACAGCACCCTGTACCCCCCTGCGTTTGGGTCGACGATATGCCGCGTTAGTTCAGCGGAAAAATCAGGGAAGTGATATTAGGTACGCAGCGGAGAAGGCTAATATGGCTACGAGAAGTGATCGGACGCCGTCGAGGGGGAAAAGTAATCCCAGGGACGTCATGAAGAACAGGGACACCTACGACATATTCTGGCGGTTAGCCGAACCGATATTCGTAAGTTTTTCAATTAAATAACAAACAGATTACAAAACTGACTTCAGACCTTCATTTTACCGCTTAAGACTGTATTATGTAAATTTTTTAAAGTAAAAAACTTGCACCCAGAGGCCACTACACGACATTGATGAAAGGCCTTCGCGGAATGCGAAGGTGATTGTTGGGATCTCTGAACACAGTAATAACCAACCTAGAACAAAATTTCAAAAACCGCTTTGAAATTGATGATATTGTCGAACGCAGTTCGTAGGGATATTAAAAAATCATTTTTTTAACAAAATGGCGGCACTCCAAAGTAAAACTTAATATTTTCGACAAAAAGTGGTTATAAAAACGTGCACCAAAAATCGAAATTAAAATACGTCGCAAAAATCATACATACTACAGTAGAAAAAACGCCGACTCACAAGTTACAAGCCCGCATCTCGTGGTCGTGCGGTAGCGTTCTCGCTTCCCACGCCCGGGTTCCCGGGTTCGATTGCCGGCGGGGTCAGGGATTTTCTCTGCCTCGTGATGGCTGGGTGTTGTGTGCTGTCCTTAGGTTAGTTAGGTTTAAGTAGTTCTAAGTTCTAGGGGACTGATGACCATAGATGTTAAGTCCCATAGTGCTCAGAGCCATTTGAACCATTTTTGAACAAGTTACAAAAACAGCGTATAATGTAATTGCATGTATATTTCATGAGTTATAGCTCCAGCCAACTTGAAAAATATTGTAGTGGAAAGACAAGCGTTGTAAGTTTCAACTTGTGTTTTTGTTGAAACTGAACAAACCTGTAATCGACAACGCCAGAAGCGTAGATTTTGCCTTTTTTTCAACGATGGGGAATCGCACTCGTTTCGACGTTACAGATCATATCCATTAACTGGCTTCCGCTTAGCAATGAAGCGTTATTTGAACGATTGGGATTACTTTCCGATCCTTTTATATCCGTATAAATACGTGTGTTTGTCAATTTTAAGCAATCACTTTACATCATACAAAAAACAAGCGGAATGACGAGTTAAGCAAACGCAAGACAACCACGTGCTTTCAGACTGTTTTCCATAAACGAATCATGTTACTAAGAAAAATCTTGTTGAGAATACTACTTTTGTTGATATTAATGCCCTCTGTGATACTATCCGAAACTAATAGTAATCCTATAACGTCGGTAACTATTGCAGTATTAACAACGATTATATTCGAGCGCTCGGATGCGCCTGATTCGCATGCAGTAAATCACGGTTTCAACGTATTTTAACATTTATGGCACACTTTATATGAATGAACCTAAAAAATGGGCTCTATA